>NW_028317811.1:5670000-5970000 GCF_062004578.1 Staurois parvus | reverse complement strand
AAGAAGAAGAAAAAGAAGAAGAAGAAGAGGACGAGGAAGAAGAAGAAGAAGAAGAGTATGAGGATGAAGAAGAAGAAGAAGAAGAGGATGATGAAGAAGAAGAAGAAGAAGAGGATGAGGATGAAGAAGAAGAAGAAGATGAGGATGAAGAAGAAGAAGAAGAGGATGAGGATGAAGAAGAAGAAGAAGAAGAAAAAGAGGATGATGAAGAAGAAGAGGATGAGGAAGAATAAGAGGAAGAAGAAGAGGATGAGGATGAAGAAGAAGAAGAAGAAGAGGATGATGATGAAGAAGAAGAAGAGGATGAAGAAGAAGAAGAAGAGGATGAGGATGATGAAGAAGATGAGGATGAAGAAAAAGAAGAAGAAGAAGAAGAAGAGGATGAGGATGAAGAAGAAGAAGAAGAAGATGAGGATGAAGAAGAAGAAGAAGAAGAAGAAGAAGAGGATGAGGATGAAGAAGAAGAAGAAGAAAAAGAGGATGATGAAGAAGAAGAGGATGAGGAAGAAGAAGAGGAAGAAGAAGAGGATGAGGATGAAGAAGAAGAAGAAGAAGAAGAGGATGATGATGAAGAAGAAGAAGAGGATGAAGAAGAAGAAGAAGAAGAAGAGGATGAGGATGATGAAGAAGATGAGGATGAAGAAAAAGAAGAAGAAGAAGAAGAAGAGGATGAGGATGAAGAAGAAGAAGAAGAAGAAGAGGATGAGGAAGAAGAAGAAGAAGAAGAAGAGGATGAGGATGAAGAAGAAGAAGAAGAAGAAGAGGATGAGGAAGAAGAAGAAGAAGAAGAAGAAGAAGAGGATGAGGATGAAGAAGAAGAGGATGAGGATGAAGAAGAAGAAGAGGATGAAGAAGAAGAAGAAGAAGAAGAAGAAGAAGAAGAGGACGAGGAAGAAGAAGAAGAAGAAGAAGAAGAAGAGTATGAGGATGAAGAAGAAGAAGAAGAAGAAGAGGATGATGAAGAAGAAGAAGAGGATGATGAAGAAGAAGAAGAAGAAGAAGAAGAAGAGGATGAGGATGAAGAAGAAGTAGAAGAAGAAGATGAGGATGAAGAAGAAGAAGAAGAGGATGAGGATGAAGAAGAAGAAGAAGAAGAGGATGATGAAGAAGAAGAGGATGAGGAAGAAGAAGAGGAAGAAGAAGATGATGAGGATGAAGAAGAAGAAGAAGAGGATGATGAAGAAGAAGAAGAAGAAGAGTATGAAGAAGAAGAAGAGGATGAGGAAGAAGAAGAAGAAGAAGAAGAAGAAGAAGAGGATGAGGATGAAGAAGAAGCAGAAGAAGAAGAGGATGATGATGATGAAGAAGAAGAGTATGAAGAAGAAGAAGAGGATGATGATGATGAAGAAGAAGAAAAGTATGAAGAAGAAGAAGAGGATGAGGATGATGATGATGAAGAAGAAAAGGATGAAGAAGAAGAGGAAGAAGAAGAAGAGGATGAGGAAGAAGAAGAAGAAGAAGAAGAAGAAGAGGATGAGGATGAAGAAGAAGAAGAAGAAGAAGAAGAAGAGGATGATGAAGAAGAAGAAGAAGAAGATGAGGATGATGAAGAAGAAGAGGATGAAGAAGAAGAAGAAGAGGATGAAGAAGAAGAAGAAGAGGATGAAGAAGAAGATGAGGATGATGAAGAAGAAGAAGAAGAAGAGGATGAGGATGAGGAAGAAGAAGAAGATGAGGATGAAGAAGAAGAAGAAGAAGAGGATGAAGAAGAAGATGAGGATGAAGAAGAGGATGAGGATGAAGAAGAAGAAGAGGATGAGGAAGAAGAAGATGAGGATGAGGATGAAGAAGAGGATGAGGATGAAGAAGAAGAAGAAGAAGAAGAGGATGATGAAGAAGAAGAGGATGAGGATGAAGAAGAAGAAGAAGAAGAAGAGATGAAGAAGAAGAAGAAGAAGAAGAAGAAGAAGAAGAAGAAGAGGATGAGGAAGAAGAAGAAGAAGAAGAAGAAGAGGATGAGGATGAAGAAGAAGAAGAAGAAGAGGATGATGAAGAAGAAGAAGAAGAGGATGATGAAGAAGAAGAAGATGAGGATGAAGAAGAAGAAGAAGAGGATGAGGATGAAGAAGAAGAGGATGAGGAAGAATAAGAAGAGGATGAGGATGATGAAGAAGAAGAGGATGAGTATGAAGAAGAAGAAGAAGAAGAAGAGGATGATGAAGAAGAAGAAGAAGAAGAAGAGGATGAAGAAGAAGAAGAAGAAGAAGAAGAAGAAGAGGATGAGGATGAAGAAGAAGAAGAAGAAGAGGATGAAGAAGAAGAAGAAGAAGAAGAAGAAGAAGAAGAGGACGAGGAAGAAGAAGAAGAAGAAGAAGAAGAAGAAGAAGAAGAGTATGAGGATGAAGAAGAAGAAGAAGAAGAGGATGATGAAGAAGAAGAAGAAGAAGAGGATGAGGATGAAGAAGAAGAAGATGAGGATGAAGAAGAAGAAGAAGAAGAAGGATGAGGATGAAGAAAAAGAAGAAGAAAAAGAGGATGATGAAGAAGAAGAGGATGAGGAAGAAGAAGAGGAAGAAGAAGAGGATGAGGATGAAGAAGAAGAAGAAGAAGAAGAAGAAGAGGATGATGATGAAGATGAAGAAGAAGAGGATGAAGAAGAAGAAGAAGAAGAAGAAGAGGATGAGGATGATGAAGAAGATGAGGATGAAGAAAAAGAAGAAGAAGAAGAAGAAGAAGAAGAAGAGGATGAGGATGAAGAAGAAGAAGAAGAAGAGGATGAAGAAGAAGAAGAAGAAGAAGAAGAAGAAGAAGAAGAGGATGAAGAAGAAGAAGAAGAAGAAGAGGATGATGATGAAGAAGAAGAAGAAGAAGAAGAAGAGTATGAAGAAGAAGAAGAAGAGGATGATGATGATGATGAAGAAGAAGAAGAGTATGAAGAAGAAGAAGAGGATGAGGATGATGATGAAGAAGAAGAAAAGGATGAAGAAGAAGAAGAAGAAGAAGAGGATGAGGAAGAAGAAGAAGAAGAGGATGAGGATGAAGAAGAAGAAGAAGAAGATGAGGATGAAGAAGAAGAAGAAGAGGATGATGAAGAAGAAGAGGATGAAGAAGAAGAAGAAGAAGAAGAAGAGGATGAGGATGAAGAAGAAGAAGAGGATGAAGAAGAAGAAGAAGAGGATGAGGAAGAAGAAGAAGAAGAAGAAGATGAGGATGAAGAAGAAGAAGAAGAAGAAGAAGAAGAGGATGAAGAAGAAGATGAGGATGAAGAAGAGGATGAGGATGATGAAGAAGAAGAGGATGAGGAAGAAGAAGACGAGGATGAGGATGAGGATGAAGAAGAGGATGAGGATGAAGAAGAAGAAGAAGAGGATGATGAAGAAGAAGAGGATGAGGATGAAGAAGAAGAAGAAGAGATGAAGAAGAAGAAGAAGAAGAAGAAGAAGAAGAGGATGAGGAAGAAGAAGAAGAAGAAGAAGAAGAAGAAGAAGAGGATGAGGATGAAGAAGAAGAAGAAGAGGATGATGAAGAAGAAGAAGAAGATGATGATGAAGAAGAAGATGAGGATGAAGAAGAAGAAGAGGATGAGGATGATGAAGAAGAAGAGGATGAGGATGAGGAAGAATAAGAAGAGGATGAGGATGAGGATGAAGAAGAAGAAGAGGATGAGGATGAGGATGATGATGAAGAAGAAGAAGATGAGGATGAAGAAGAAGAAGAGGATGAAGAAGAAGAAGAAGAAGATGAGGATGATGAAGAAGAAGAGGATGAGGAAGAAGAAGAGGATGAGGATGAGAAGAAAGAAGAAGAAGAAGACGAGGATGAGGATGATGAAGAAGAAGAGGATGAGGATGAGGAAGAAGAAGAAGAGGATGAGGATGAAGAAGAAGAAGAAGAAGAAGAGGATGAGGATGAAGAAGAAGAAGAGGATGAGGATGAGGAAGAAGAAGAGGATGAGGATGATGAAGAAGAAGAAGAAGAAGAAGAGGATGAAGAAGAAGAAGAAGAAGAAGAAGAAGAAGAAGATGAGGATTAAGAAGAAGAATAATAAGAAGAAGAGGATGAGGAAGAAGAAGAAGAGGATGAGGATGATGAAGAAGAAAAAGAAGAGGATGAGGATGAAGAAGAAGAAGAGGATGAGGATGAAGAAGAAGAAGAAGAAGAGGATGAGGATGAGGAAGAAGAAGAAGAAGAAGAGGATGAGGATGAAGAAGAAGAAGAGGATGATGGTGAGGAAGAAGAAGAAGAAGAAGAAGAGGATGAGAATGAAGAAGAAGAGGAGGATGAGGATGAAGAAGAAGAGGATGAGGATGATGAAGAAGAGGATGAGGATGAAGAAGAAGAGAATGAGGATGAAGAAGAGGATGAGGATGAAGAAGAAGAAGAAGAAGAAGAGGAAGAGGATGAGGATGAAGAAGAAGAAGAAGAAGAGGATGAGGATGAAGAAGAAGAAGAGGATGAGGATGAAGAAGAAGAAGCAGAAGAAGAAGAAGAAGTAGGATGAAAATAAGAAGAATTCCATTCCAGCAAAAAGTGTATCTGCAGAGAGCTCCGCTATTTCTGACAGTTCTCTGACAGTTCCTTCACATTTACAGCGGTTGAAACATTGTATCTATTTGTTTCCGAATAAAAACATCTGTATCCTAAATGGAAACAAATAGATACAATGTTTCAACCGCTGTAAATGTGAAGGAACTGTCAGAGAACTGTCAGAAATAGCGGAGCTCTCTGCAGGGACACTTTTTGCCGGCTGTAGAAGGGATGAAAATCGGCCGATCGGGGAAAATTCGATTCGTGCATCCGAAGTTTGCTAATTTTCGGATTCGGCGCGAATCGAATTTTTCCTTATATTCGAAACGAATTCCACTTCGCCAAGTTCGATTCGCTCATCTCTAATTCTTGCATAACTGACATTTCTGAGAGTGGTTAGCCTGACACTCCCAAGACCGAAGCTGCAGAATAAAAACAAAACAAAACAAGCTAGTTGGTTTGGAATTTTTGGCAGAAGAGATCTCTTCTGCAAAAGCATCTTGCTCTTTCCCCAGAAATTGTATTTCATTGTACACTGTGAAATAGATACCCATTGAGTCATGGGCTAGTTGTGAGGTAAAATATAAAGTACATTATAAACTTACAGAATGTGAGTTACATCATCAGTTGCTGCTCAATGGTGAAAGATGATCAGCATGGGACCTGAGAGAAGAGGCAGCAGGGGATACAGTGGTGCCAAGTGCTGGGCCCCTCATCGTTGGATAATTGCACATAGGGACACACAGGATGCGCCATAATCTACAAATATGATGTCAAAATTTGCTGATTATTTCAAAATCTCACTCCATCAATATAGTTTGCTTCTGCCTTAAGGACTATTGTATGAGACATTACACCATTTGTGCTTTGATGGCTGATGCTCATAGAAGATTCTAGAATTTATTTTTTTTGACAACAAAACAACATTTGAAACCGTAGGGACCAATATGTTCATTGTATTCAAATATAAACATTGAAATTTGTCAAGTCATTGAATGTACTGGTGAGAATTTTCAAACAAATGTTGGCATGAACATTTATTAGAAAATGTAATAGCGGATGTCCAGCTTTACATTGGTGGCAGTGTAAGTGTTAATCCAGCTAAGGATTCCTTAACACATTTGTAAATGCATTTTACATACAGCTGGCAAAAGTATATGCATCTTTCTTGATATGAACCTATTGTGATTCCCTACACAGCATGACACAGAGAGTGGAACAGCACTGTAAGCATGTCAAGTTTTATTTATTTTTACATTGCAATCCATCCAACAATGAGATACATGAAAGCAGGGTGATAGCTTCATCAGTTTCCTGCTGCTCCTTCACTGTCCAGTCATAGATTTGGGCGTGTCCTAAATCAAAACATATTGCTCAACTGCTCAGCAATTTTCAGAGAGATTTAAAGCCTGCTATAGACGATTCCCTGCTGAACTGGCATCAAACCATGTATGGGCAGGCTGAATATACCCAAGTTGATCGATCAATCAGCTTGGGTACAATCAGCCTGTCAGATTTTACATGTGATTTTGCTAGCAGCTATTATAGCTGCTAGCAGTAATCACTGTGTTCTCCTGGAGGGGACGGCTCCCCCTGCCCCCCTCGGCTGAGGAATTTTCCCATCAACACTGACCCATGGTTGCAGGAAAGCAAATCACTCTATTTATGGCCGGCTTTAGAGAGTACAGGATATAGTTTTGCTTTCTGGCTGGGTTGTCTGGATCACAAATGTCGCTGAAAAAAATTTAAATACTATAAAATGTATTTTAACTGTATTTAGCTGACTGTCTGGAGTTCAACCTTAAGAGTTCATTGTGTGTGTTTTATGTCTATATCGTAATATCGTAATTTTATGCCTAGATCATAATAATCCCACTCTTTGATTATGAACTGGTGGACTATAGTTACACAAGCTAGTTATGACAGCTGCCACCTCTTTATGGTTGCTATTTCCTCTAGTCTATCAACGGTTTACATAAAGAAATAAAAGATAAAATTAGTTTAGCCCCCCTGTGAAATCTTAACAAATTCCTTCACTGCTCTTTTCTATGCCACTCTTTATATTGCTGTTGCCTGTTAAAATGAGACTTCATGTAATTAAGCAAACTCAATTGAAAATCAGTGGTCTCATTACCAGTATGAGATCATTGAATTTTTTTCCTCCAAAGACATTCATTTTTAGGAAATCATCTCGGGAGATGAGGCAGAATGTTCATCACATCCACTTAACATTGGGAAAAATGACTTTGCTGCTGGATGTTGTTTTCGTTGTTTTGCTTCTCGAAGTGGAAAGATGCTCAATAAACCATTCAGCTAGTGCCAACGTGTTAATTAATCTTTTTGATGGAAGCCTCAAAATAGAATAATCAACCTTTTCACTGGCAAAGGATCATAGGTCATGGTTTCATGAAAGTTTGAGCAATCTAATCTGTTTACTATTTTATCACTAAAGGCAGAAGTAATAAAAAGTTTTTCTCTCATGAAAACATTTAAAACTATCTGTAACAAATTACACAAGCTGAACTCTCTGCTAAACTTTAAGCTGCCCATAGATGGATTGAAATTCATCCGGTTCAGCAGGGACTGGCCGAATTTTGACCCATCTATGGTCATTCCCACTATTCATTCTAACTATTGACTTCTGTCAAATGGGACTGTTGGAAACATTTTCTACATCAGCTGGCTGCAACCAATCAGCTGCAGCCATTCATCACTGTATTCTGACAGTGGAAAATTCCCACCATCAGAATGCAATGGCACAGTTTCTTCCATCCACCTTAAATGTGTGGATTGGGGAATCCATTCAGTTTTTTTTTTGCTCAGCCCTTTGATCATACAGGCTCCTTGCCTTTTCTAAAATAGCTTACTCTGATTTCGTTGCACACTCTGAGTGTCCCCTAGTTTGGACTAGAACCTATAGCAAGTCATAAAGAACCTGCCTCATTTCCTGATCAGAGTGTAGTAGCATCTTTGGGAATACCAGGAAATCTCCGGACACAAACTTGAAGAAAACAAGCTGTTTATTTAACCAGCGCTGGCTGATTTAGCAAGGACTTGTGTCTGCAAGCTAAGTGTCTTCAAAAGCATCTTACATGGTGTATATACCAACAATTATGTCTCAATGCATATCTTTCTTCTTCACTTGTTGTACTTTTGAAATACATTCTAAGCAGTATACAGGATATAATCTTTGCGATTTTACATTTAGCTAACTGAAAGTAAGATTGTCATCTGCTAGACTGAAACGGACTGTTCCACAGGAAATAAGGGGGAGAAAGCAAGCTGATGGCTTGGTTCTGCAAACAGATGCTTTAGAAACCTTAAAGATTAAAGGGGAACTCTGCAATATTTGGGTGCTACCACTAAAGGATGTCCAGTATTATCTAGCCCTTTCCTCCCTAGCATTATGGTTCCTAATCTGCCACTTTCATTGATTGGATTTCAGTTAATTCCTGCGGATCAGCAATGGTTAGATTGTATGCAAATACTGATATTTGCATAACTCTTCCCAAAAGGTGGTCTACTGCTTGAATCAGGGCTGGAGGCTCTTGGGAAGAGGAGTGAGGCAGAGGACTGTGTTATTTTTAGGAAGCTAAAAATGGCACCCTACCAGTTCCTCCCACCAGCCAATGTCTGCCTATATTGCATGGAGAAGCACAGATACCCAGCAATAAAATCACTAGGTCTAAAAAAGGTATGTAATGAAATCAGATTTTATTCAAAAGTGAAGTATGACCAAATCTTTCTTGGCCATACTTATCTTGTGGGTTACAGAAGTGCACTTACTTTTTTATTTTTATTTTATTTTATTTATCGAGTTTATATAGCGCCAAAGGGTTTGCTCAGCGCTGTACAATAGAGGGGGACAATACATGAAACAGAACAGTAACATCAAACAGTACACAAGGGGTAAGAGGGCCCTACTCTTTCGAGCTTACAATCTAGGAGGGAGGGGGTAGAGGCACAGGAGGAAATGGCTGTGGGGGATGGAGTGGTAGGAGGAGGGAAGGGCAGCGGCTGTTAGGTGAGGGTGGGGTAGGCTTCCCTGAAGAGGTGGGTTTTCAGGGAGCGCCTGAAGGTGAGGAGGGAAGGTGACAGTCTGATGGATTGGGGTAGTGAGTTCCAGAGGATGGGGGAGGACCTGGAGAAGTCTTGCAGTCGTGCGTGGGAGGAGGAGACCAGGGAACAAGATAGAAGGAGGTCCTGTGAAGAGCGAAGGGTACGGGTAGGGTGGTACCTGGGAATCAGGTCGGTGAGGTAGTTAGGGGCAGTGTTGTGAATGGCCTTATAGGTCAGGGTGAGCAATTTGAATTTAATGCGTTGGGCAATGGGGAGCCAGTGGAGGGAGAGGCAGAGGGGGGTGGCAGAGGTGGAGCGGCTGGTGAGGTGGATGAGTCTGGCCGCTGAGTTCAGGATGGTCTGAAGCGGGGAGAGCCTGCACTGGGGTAGGCCGGTGAGGAGGGAGTTGCAGTAGTCAAGGCGTGAGATAATCACACTTTTGCTCACCTGTGACCCAGAATCAGCTAATAGAGGGCTATTGCCCACTATTAGTTGACATGGCAGAGCCACTCCAGGCTCTGGAAGGATCCTGACAATAATGTCAGGTTCCACTCAGCTGCCTGATTGAAAGTTGGCTCCGCCTCTTAGCATGCGTGGTGCTCTTTCCTGATTGGTGCTCCAGTGAACACTGGAAGAGCAGAGCAGTCACTGCTCTCTGCTTTGAGAAGACCAAGAACTGAGCAATCAGCAGTCATATGATGTCTCAGTTCTTAGTTTTATTGCTGACATGGAACAGCTGCAGCTTCACAGCAATACTGCAGCATTGAGGGGAGTACAGTATGTGTGCTTGATTTTTTAAAAGTCCCTTTAAATACCTTTACAAATTGAATTAGCATATTGATGGGAGGATGATGGAGGAACCAGGGAGTGCAAAATATAAGCTGATTATGTCTTTTAAACCTGGCTTTTCTTCCCCCTTCCTTTCCCCCCAGCAATTCATTGTTCTAACAGAAAGAATTTGGGCAGTTCAGCCAATGAGTTATATTTTTCCTTTCTGTTCTGACAATTCTAACAGTGATAATTTGGATTTTTGTGTAATTTGAACTCTATACCTATTCAGTCAAATGTGTATCTTTATGAGGTGAAAACGTTTATTGTTACTTTCCAGTATTTTAAGATGTTTGTAACTACATCCTGAAAACTCAATAAAAATGTATTGAAATAAAAAAAGCAGATTCAACTTAAGCTTTAAAGCAAAACTTATGATTGTTCAGGTCAGTTAAAACAGAGTGGACACTTCATAAATGAGAACAACTATAACAGTAATATTAGATACATTTATAGTAAAACAAAAATTAAAAATAAAATAATGTTCATAGGATTTCATGAATTTATTAGCCATAGTACAATGTTGTGGGACAATTGTCTTTGGTTATCTTGGCACTTTTGCTAATAAATTTTAATAAGAAATGGTGTTTGGGAGACAAGAAACAGCTGGGGTAAAGGTATCCCTCCCTAGGTATGAAGTGCAGAATAATGAATTTCAAAAGAACTGGCCTGAAGAACTCAAAAACTACATTAAAATAAGGTATTAACAATATATCAAACAAAATGTCAACAGAATATCAAAGTGTGCAGCAATGGTAGGCCTAAGGAAACCAAACAAAGCAGTGTGAGCAGTATGTGTTGCAGCAAGCTCAAGGGAAGGAAATGGGGAACTCTGAAAAGTATGATGACTTTGAAAAGAAAGAAGCACAAAGCAACACATTGTAGTAAATGTAATTTAAATTGGGATAATGCACTCATAAGACCAATAGGTAAGAAGGCAAAATGTGGTCACTCAGTTTGGTCAGCCTCTGCTTATCTTCATAGTAATGCTGCCCTGGATATACCCTTGCAATCTTCATGGATAATGTTCAGCTAGGTCTAGGATAGATCTTGGTGTCTGCGTTAATTTGCTGTATTTTTTTATGCTTGGAGCACCAAGAGTTGTTTTTGTTAAGGTAAGTCTACTGTTGAAAAATGTAGGGGCTTCAATCTTTGAACTCACTCTGAAATTAACAGTGGTCTGGCTGCTATTTTGACTAAAGGAAACTTGGTATGCAAAGCCAAAAACTAGTCTGACTGTCCATAATCTCATATATACTGTATATATAGAATTATAGTTAATTAGCCTGAAAAAAGACTTGTGTCCAATAAGTTCAAGCTCAGATTTTCTCCTTGCATCTACGTGCATGACTGCAAGCCACAATTTATTGATGACATTATGATATTCAACAGCAGATCAAACTTGTAGCATGATGTAAGTTGATGTGGCAGTCATACTGATTCAGGTGAACTGGCCTGAAATACAAAAAATCTTATATCAGATAATATTAATTGCTAATTTGTGAATATTAAAGTATATCTAAATCCAAAAGCAAAAATGTTATATATTACAGCTTACCAATTCTTGAATGTGATGGCTTTTTATTTCTTTATTTTGACCTGGTTATCCTGTCAGTAAGTTTATTATTTTTCAAATCAAGCTATTTAGCAAAAGTGGCAATGTGAGTGTTCAAGAAACAGTTAAGACTGACAGGCATTATTACAATGATTAGCATTTATTTATTTAGTTAAAACATTTATCCCAAAAGGAAAAGACTGCTTCTGTAGCTGCTTAACATTGTTAGCTGGAGTTAGGCTTCAATTTGTTAGTCACTTACGTGAAGTCCATCTAACACTACCCTCTTCAGACAATGCTGCTGTCCAAGGATGTTTCCATAGAAGGGAGTCACCCTAAGATGGGAAGTGTGTCACTGGCCAGATAACTTGGTGAAAATAAGGGAAGAAAGCCAAAAAACAGAAAAATAATGCAGCCACCACATCTAAGGATTGGTAAGCTATTGGGTTTAGATATGCTTTTGTTTACCTATAAAAGTAGATTATACCTTCTATTTGGTTTTATACACTGCTCAAAAACACATCAGATCTCAAAGGGGAAAAATATCATGCTGGATATCTATACTGATATGGACTGGGTAATGTGTTAGCAACGTAAGGATGCCCCATCATTTGATGGAAATGAAAATTATCAACTTACAGAGGACTGAATTCAAAGACACCCTGAAAATCAAAGTGAAAAAATTATGCAGCAGGCTAGTCCATTTTGATGAAATTTCATTGCAGCAACTCAAAATTGTACTCAGTAGTTTGTATGGCCCCAACGTGCTTGTATGCATGCCTGTCAATGTTAGGGTATGCTCCTAATGAGATGACGGATGGTGTCCTGGGGTGTTTCCTCCCAGATGTGGACCAGGGCATCACTGAGCTCCTGGACAGTCTGAGGTACAACCTGGCAGCGTCGGATGGATTAAACCATGACATCCCAGAGGTGTTCTATTGAATTTAGATCAGGCGAGCATGGGGGCCATTCAATGGTATCAATTCCTTCATCCTCCAGGAACTACCTGCATACTCTCACCATGTGAGGCTGGGCATAGTCATGCACCAGTGTAGGATCTGACAATGGTCCAAGAATTTCATACCGATAGCTAATGACAGTCAGGGTGCCATTGTCTATCCTGTAGAGGTCTGTACATCCCTCCATGGCTATGCCTCCCCAGACCATCACTGACCCACCACCAAAATGGTCATGCTGAACAATGTTACAGACAGCATAACATTCTCCACGACTTCTCCAAACGCTTTTACATCTGTCACATGTACTCAGGGTGAACCTGCTCTCATCTGTGAAAAGCACAGGGCGCCAGTGGTGGACCTGCCAATTCTGGTGTTCAATGGCAAATGCCAATCAAGCTCTATGGTGCTGGGCAGTGAGCACAGGTCCCACCTGAGGACATTGGGCCTTCAGGCCACCCTCTTGAAATCTGTTTCTGATTGTTTGGTCAGAGACATTCACACCAGTGGCCTGCTGGAGATAATTGTGTAGGGCTCTGAGAGTGCTTATCCTGTTCCTCCTTGCACAAAGGAGCAGATACCATTCCTGCTGAAGGGCTAAGGACCTTCTATGGCCTTGTCCAGCTCTGCTAGAGTAACTGTCTGTCTCCTGAAATTTCCTCCATGGTCTTGAGACATTGAAAACCTTCTGGAAATTACACATATTGATGTGCCATCATGGAGGAGTTGGACTGCCTGTGCAACCTTTGTGTATCCAGGTATCGCCTCATGCTACCAGTAGTGACACTGACCCTAGGCAAATGCAAAACTAGAGGAAAACAGTCAGAAAAGATGAGCAGGGGAAAATATGTCAGGGGTTTCCACCTGTAAAACCATTCCTGTTTTTGGGGTTGTTGCATTGTTGCCCATCTAGTGCACCTGTTGATTAATTTTATTAACACTAAGCAGCTGAAGCTGATTAACAACCTCCTTCTGCTACTTAACTGACCAGATCAATATCCCAGGAGTTTAATTGACTTGATGCTATACACTGATTAAAAAGTGTTCCTTTAATTTTTTGAGCAGTGTATATATAACATAGTTCTTGCTGTGTGTGGGAATTAATCTTCACAATATCCATTACAAATTAAAGAATTATTTACCGAGAGTAGATAGCACTGTTCTGTGACCTCTATTATAATGAACATTCTCACATACCAAATAGTCAGGTCAGGAGGTCTGAAAAATCCTCCTATGCCCACTTTGAGCCATATTATTGTTCTTTTACTATGATAAATGACTTTATTACCCAAAAGCGAGGCACTGGAGGTGGGGAAGGATGGAAACAAGCATAGCCTTTTCAGGTAAAATTGCATTTAAATTTTGTTGCTTATATCTGTGTATTCATTATTATGCATATTGTTATATTCTCATTCAAAAATTCCCAGGTTTAAAGCATCAAAATACAAATATTTTTAGATGAGAAAGAGGGACACTTTCTAGTGCAAAGTATGTAGGCAAAGGACATGCTATTAACTGAGCAGACCATTGAGAAGTAATATGCAAGTATAGCTGGTTAAACCCACGTGTTTTTCCACTACTCATTTTCCTTTGTACAGTGTTTTGTTTAATAACAAATGCAAGAATTTATGTTGTATGAAAGATTAGTAAAGTATTGGATTTTTTTAGGTGAATACCATTTATAGAGGTCAATACATTAGACCAAAAACATGGACAACTGAGTAGGTAAGGACAGAGGGATTTGGTCCCAAAAGGGGGATGGCGTCTCCGAAAGATAAACAGTCTCTCCCAAAAATGAAGAACAGTTATAAGCTAATCAAACGTCATATTTTAGTTATGGTTGTCTTAAGGACTGAGTCACCACCTTCTTGTATCCACCTGCAGGATCTCCCAATCCTTGGTCTAGATCTTGAAGTCTCACATATCCTGCTACATTAGGCGGTTCTCACTTCTCTGACTGTATTCTACATGAATGAATAATTCTCAAATGGCCGATAGTGACCATAATAACTGCATCAGTTGTACATACCTGGGGAAAAACAGAAATCTCACCAGTGAGTTCCTGAAAGAGATGCACCTAATTTTTGGTGGAATTACCCTTTAAATGGATGAGTTGGCAACCATTATATAGGGGCATTGAATGAGTAAACAGTGAATATGTATACCTCTGTGTTTTAAAATGTAATAAGTTCATTCCTATACTGTTCTTACAAACTAATATTCAGTTGTAAATTAAAAATGTTGCTGAAGTAAAGCATATTTTTATAGGAATGCTAATTGATGCTATAATTATCATTTGAAGACATAGAATTTACAAAATAGTTTATGACTGAGAACTTTAAAATCCTTTTCACACTTTCTCTACCAAGAGAAGAGACAGAGCTTCTTCTGTATACTTTTGTAATTAGTAATAGAGTAAAGCTATCTAATTAAAATTACATTGATACTTTGATTTAGTCATTTGAGCAAAAAGTGCATATAGCTGGTGTGAAGCATAATTTTGCTTTGAATTTAATTGGGCATATGCCAAGTCACCCTTCTAATTGAAAGAAATATTAAGTGATTAATCTCATCATTAGTGAAGAAATTAAGTATTATATATGGAGAGAAAGAGGTCATGAAAGTTAAACTAAATGGTTATTAGGGTCTTTTAAGAATTAAAACAATTTTTGACAAGATAATTAAGTGAACCCATTAAAATCTTTTCTCGTCAATCACTTGGATAAGTAGAAGGCGGTGCTAGAGGAGGGAGCACTGAATGGAAGGCTAGTAAATAAGAAACTGCCAACTAGGACATGCTGAAGCTTTCTTAAATGTATGTTAAAGCATGATTAAAAAACAACAACAAAAAACCAAAACATTTTTTACATCTCTGAAATACTGTACATGCACATTTCCTTAGGTTTCAACCCCTTTAAACTTGCTGCAAGTTAATAACTGTTGATATGCCAGAAAGCATACTTCTAACTTCCTCTTTAATATGACAGCATGATACATTCTTGGTTCTGAATTTTAAAGCACATGTTGTCAGCCCTGTCTACTTCATATTTGATGCATAAGGGTCCATTTGCACAAACAATTTCACATGCTGCGATTTCCGGTGGCAAGAATCTACAGATTCCAGCAGCTGGAATTGACAATGTGTGTGAATAGCTGTGTCCAGCCACTGTCACAGCAGATAATTACTGGCTGTTGGAACAGTCAGGAATAGCTACAGCCACTGACAGCCTGTCATTGCATTGTACAGGCTTAGCGACAGCAGATATTCACACGGGCAGGCTTAGCGGCAGCAGATATTCACACATGTCTGCTAATTCATCTTCTGTCACAAGAATCCGCAGATTCTTGATGCTGGAAATCATAGCATGTGTAATCGCCTTATGGAGAACACAGCTCTCTCCTCATCTCCCCCTCTTCCACATTAGAGATAAGCCGAACTGCCGTGGGTTCAGTTTGTGCAGGATTCAGCAACCTTCAAAGACATTCAGACGCTGAACCTGAACCCCACTGAAATGAATGGGATCCTAATCTGTCAAATAAAAATGCTTATTTTCTGGGTTAATAGGCAAGGATGTAAAAAAAAGTATGGGGGTGGACACTGTACTGTACCTATGCAGAAAAAAAAATCAAAATCAAAGTTTGATTCAGCCAGGAGCAGTGATTTTTTTTAAAGTTAAAGTGAAACATGCCAAATTCCTTTAAATGACTTGCCAGGGGATGCCCTAATCTTGCTTGTGAAGGGACACATCTCTTTGTTGTACAGAAAGTGCGGCTGCAGTCATTTAGAAAGGGTCTGCCAGGTGTTTTGGGAGACCTTTGGATGGGGTCCTTTTGCAGGTTTTTTTTGTAATTGTTACTTTTGCTGTAACGCACAGCAATGAAAAGAAAATGTGTGGAGTTCCCCCCCAAAATACATAGCATACACTTTCCGTTTGTTATAGATATTAGGGGGGTACCACATGCCAAACAAAAGGGAGGTCCCACAGGAAATCCATACCAGACCTGATCAACTGGAATGGATTTTAACGGTCATTTTATACATGATTTTCTATATTGGAGAGACTGCACAGAGCCCTCAGTAGGGATGCTTGGGAACCCTGCATCTAAAGCAGGGGTTCTCAAAGCCTCTCATGCCTGGATGAAAAAATATGTAGTATGAAAGTTGATCTGATCCCTATAGGCATCTTAAAGTTTGTTTTTTTTTATAATTCTTTTATTTGTGGATTTAAGATACAGTAAAAACAAGAGAAATGTTCACCAGAATACAGAGAACAACGGTACAAATGTCTAAGCAGCACATGAAACATAGTCCTTTGGGGTTCATCAAGTCAGTATGTGAGGTCAATGGACCATGAACAAATGTGACATCACATATATTACGACATAGCAGGACCACAACAAATCATTATGTAATAGTTTGAATAACATCTTAGGGAAAGGGGGATTATGACAAAGCATAAATAGGGTGGACCGTCTGTCGAGTTACAAAGATGTGAAAGGATATCGAACCGGTGTAGCAAGAGCTATACCAGTATCAAAAATGACAAAGCAAGGTGAAGAGGAAAAGTGAAGGGGGGAACCCCACAGTAAAACAATGCAGGGGCTGGAGTGAAATGGAGAAAAGAAAAAAGGGCAGAATAACACGGAGGGAATTAAATGAAGAAGGAGGGAGCAGAGGGGGGGGGGGAGGATAAGATATAGGAGGAACACATCAAGATCCCTTGGGATTTGCATCCCCTCCTGGGGTGATAAATCAAATATTGTAGAGGCGAGACTTCATTGAGGGTAAGTTCGGTCAGGTATGCATCTGTAAATACAAAGTATTGCCAAGGGCACCAGGTGTCCCGAAGACTTCCTCCTTATTATAAAGAATGGCAGTAAGATCCTCCATGTCCCTAAGCTCATTTACCCTGGAGAACCACAATGAAAGGGTGGTTGTCTTTCCACCATAGAGGGATGGAAGCCTTGGCCACGTTAACCCCCCTGCAGTATTCCCGAGTGTAGCTCGGGGTAAAGTTTCAGTACCAAAAGCGGTAACCCCGAGCTACACTTGGGCTTACCATACGGCGCTGCTCCGGGATAAGTTTTTCTCTTACCTTGTCCTGCGGTCCCACGATGTCCCTCCTGCAGCGTCCCCGGCAATGTCCTCCGGTGGATGCCGGCATCTGTCTTCTGGGTTTCGTCCCCTGAGAGCGTCAGGACATACGGGGACGGAACTGGCGGGAAATTTGAAAATGACAAAAAGTGACTTTCACTAAATACACTAAAATCACATAGTAAAACATTGCTGTATCAAACCATTTCACATACATTTTGTCCTGAGTGCTTTGTCCTGTGCCCTGCCTGCATTTTTACTGTTCTTATTGCCTGGAAACTGAGAAACATCCATGGCGTCCAAAAAGCATCCCTTTAGGTCAAAAGCGGTTTTAGACCGGCTAGAGAACAGCGATAGTAAATTAGAACCACTTGCAGAATTGAGTGATAATGATTCGTGGGGAAATTTGTCATCAGACACTGAAAACGATTTTGCGACTTTGCTCGATGATGTGCGAACTTGGCGCTATAGTTCAAATTTCAGTGTTTTTGGTTTGATTATATTACTGAATTAAATGTATTATTATTATATTATTATTTTTTATGATTATTTATTAAATTTTATCATATGTTTACTAGACTCTTGTTCGGACAGATTTCAGTGAGTTATTCCTAAAAATTACAGGCCTACAATAAAAAAAAATACATATTTCCATGCAAAATAATGGTACCGCTTTGAGCACAGAAATATGGACATAATCAGACCGCTAGGGAGGTTAAGCAGCTGAATAGTGAGAGAGGCCTTCAAAGTTTAATTATGAACTTTGACTTGAGTGTTCGTTTAGGTTTTTTCTGCCTTTTTCTGCTTTATTTCGCTTTCCTTTGTCCACATTTTTCTCTCTTCCTATCCATAGGAAAAATAACTTCTCCCACTGCTTTTCCTGTCTATCACATACTTTGGCAAATTTTGTATTCTCCATACCAAAGTTGATATGTCTGGTATACTTATGTATATGTATATTTTAGGATCACTTATCTGTGTGTTGTGCATCCACACTGTATATGTCGCATGACCAGAAGGAGTGAAGCACCTTGTTTTTTGGTTTCACAGAAATTGGACTTTTTTCACTATTGTACCTTTGTTGTAATTATTTTTTCACGTATATTATTAATTTTTTTTTTGTATGTTACCAGAGTGTCTTTTACTATTTTGAGCACAGAGTATGTTTTTTATCCCTCAATAGGGATTCACATTATGTATGCACTATAGTTTATATCAATATAGGTTTGTGTCCCAGTTTATTGGGTACCACAGGTCACGTTATTTGTGGTTATTTCCCTACAGGGATTGGGTTCACATTTTTATCATTATTATATCACCTTTCATAGGTCACTTTATTTGGTCCATTCATAGGACCTCGTGTGGTTTGGAGCACGTTTAGTCACTATTCATGTTATATTCTTATATATTTATTGTATGTAGCGCTACACTATTTTATATTGTATTATTCATTTTTTACCTATATGTATAGGACTAGGTGTCAGCTGCTTCAACTGTTAGTTTATAGGTATACATAGAGCGCAGGGGGATTTTTTTACAATTAGCATTACATTATTCACTTTGTTTTCTATAATTAATACAGTTAAGTATCCACTAGAAACTAGACAGCACAGAAAATTAAAGACACCTCAAAAGAAAAATATTGCAAGCGTGAGCATAATGAAAAATGGAACCTACTTCATACTGCACTGCTAAAAATAAAATAATGTAAAAGACTCACAGTATATTATCTACAGTATATATCCATCAAAGAATACTGAGGATCCTCCTGGGAGAAGATGAACTCTCTGTAGTGTAGCAAACTTGCTCATCAGAGATGGACTCAGAGTCCCCCTTTTTATTAAAAGTAATCCTTTATCCTCCTTCCCTCTCCCTCGGTGAGAGGCACAGTGACAGATGTGTATGTGTTAAAAGTCACTGGCAGGTAGAGCAGCAAGGGGCCCAGAGCTACAAAGCCCCCCCCAGAGACAGAGCCTCTCAGAGACTCTCTGTCCAGAGAACCTGTGTAACTTCACACCTCGGGGAAAGATAACAGAGCCTTCTCAAGAGTTCAAGGCATTCCCCAGAAGCAAAAACCAGATAACATTTTTAAAAGCTCCAGTTTTCCCCTATGTTTCATATCTTGGAATATGCGAGACATACATAAAAACCAGACTTATCATCGGATGGGCAGTGAGCCGACGAATCATTTGGTAGGTCACTCCACTAGTTTCGCACGCTCAGGGAAGCCAAAACATAGAACTCGTACACCGTGTAACGTACAATTTCATAATTCATCTCTAAATGATCTTTAGACTTATGTGCCGAATAAAATACCCGCGGAAAGTTTGTCGCTTGTGCAGCTGGAAAGTTATAGGCCAGAATATGAATTATGAAAGATGCTGGTTCTGATTTTGGGTCCCACCTGCCAATTCCTCCCAAAACAGAGATTGGCCAGTTACTCAGAGCCACCCCCCTGCTGGGGGACTTTAAAACACAGACTAGCAGGCCTAGAAGGGAAAGTTGAAGACATCTCCTATCTTTCCATCGTAACAGCGGGAGATCAAAGACCCTTTCGTTCTGCAACTTGGATCTGCTTACCTCAAAGGCTTAAAGTGGCAAGTAACTTAACCTTTTAACTTCTCCCTGTTATCTCTTTGCTGTGCTGTGCTGTTTTCTATGTATATATATATATATATATTTATATATATATATATCTTACATCTTTTTTCTGTAAATATTTTATTGCACCTGTTTGACTCTTTTAGTAATAAATCTTTCTTTCTGAAAGTGTTAAACTGTTTCTAAAGCGATTAATTGCAATTTACAAATCCCTGCCTTTTGAAGAGACGCTACTGTGTTTGTTTAATCCTCTGCCAAATCGGCATGCGGTGACCGTATTGGACAGGTGACTTTTCAACCATTACAGTGTATATTTGATAAAGAGAGTTTCCCCTTTCTCTGTACAAAAAGGGGTGGTGGCAGTGTGAAGGGTTAGTTGCGTAATTAACCTGACCCAGTAACAAGCGCATTCAGGCTGCCAGTGCGTCGATTGCGTTCCATTAGCTGGACAATCGTTGTGCAGGGCGCAGCTGAGTGTGGCATTGTTACGCACGTCACATCGCGGTCTGGATCGGCCGGTCCTTCTGTCACGAGTTTGGTGAGAAGGTCAGGGGTCTGACGCCGCGATCGTGACGTTTGGTGGTCGCGGTGGTGAGATTGTTGCATGTTGGTGGCTGCAATCTTGTGATCGTGACATGTAGGACTAGGGGTCAAAGCATGCCATATGTTGACTACATGACTGATATAATGATAATCCAGCTAAAAAGGTCATTTTACACTTTTATCTTTAAATTAAATATCCTGTATATACACTTGCAATAGAGAAATGAGTAGAGGGAATGAGGTTGGCCATTTGAAGATAGAAGTTAGACACAGTTCTGTGAGATGGTAACAGTCTTTGTTTATGTGATTTCTTTTCGGATGTGGTATCTTGTTTCATTAAAGTTATTTCACCATTTTCACAAAATACAAGAACTGGATAACAGCAAAACTCCTGTTGCTTAATACTTTATCTACATGAACATAATTATTATTCAATATACAGACTTCTGTAACAATTTAACTAGTGGACTGGGATATTGATATGAATTCGCTATCTTCTCGAATAACAAATCAATTGATATGGTCTATTTATACACACCAATTAACTTCAACTGAGCAAAATTCATTAAGGGTGAATGGTCTGCCTCAGGGCAATACCTCACACTGTAATGGACACTTCATGGATACCAGATTTATAAAGGTATCAAGGATCAGCTGTTTCATATATAAATCCCACTGGCAATCCTAAAGAACACCTGTCACAAATGTGTTACTTTTTTAAACCATATGTGTAGCATACATGCATATTGAAGATTCTGTATGTAAAGTGTTTTTTTTAATAAAGAACGCCACAATTTTGTCACTGTTTCTGTAAGCCACACAAAAATGACAGTAATGTACATAGAGTAAGCCAACCAAGAATGGTACGGTGGCAGACTCACAAATTCAAATGGCTATTTCCACATTTTTAATAGCTTAAAGCTTAATTCAAGCTAAAAATATAAAACAAATGGCCCAAAAATAGGAATAAAAAACAACTTTTTGCTTCAGTTCTCACATTCAATCAGTAGTTGTCTCTTATAGTACTAGTTTTCTGCCACTAGATGTCCTCATTTTCAGGGTTGAATGACAGGCAGAGTCATTCAACACACTTTCTCTGAGCCCAGGCTGCCACTGATATGTTCCCTTGGGTACTGTCATCACGCAGCCTGGTCTTAGAGTGTTACTGTGCTGCGCAGTGCTCACACATCATTAGGTGGTTGCTAATCAGTGTAGCAGTATAGACCACACATTAGCAAAGAGTATGAAATGATATCAACCACTGTGTTCGTTTTTCATCTTAAAATGGAATTAAAGCTCCTCCATGGTAAATAGGAACCCAGGAGATTTTAGCCATAATGTACTAGTATACACAGCATAATAGCACATTATGGCAGACCTACCTGGCTCCAGCATTGTAGTGTCAACGCTTCTTTCGTTCATGGGCGCTGCCACCTTCTCCTGTTCTTCCTTCTGGGTTCCGACTCTTTGGCCACTTTATTGGCTAGGCAGCAATGACATAATTCCCATGCAGGAATTACATAAATATTTGTTGAGCTGCAAATGTGTGGCTCAGTGCACATAAACACTTACAGGCCAAAAGAAGGGTTTAACACAGAAGAGACCAATAGGGCCTGTCATAAAAATCCCACCTGTCAGTTTTTCTTAACTCCACTTTAAATATCCATCTGACAAAGAAATGTATTTGCCTGTACTCAGGAAAATCTAGCACACCAAAACTCAAATCTTGTAGAGTATTATATTCTGAGCATGTGTGTTTGCTTCCTTTCCTCAGTGAAGAGAACCATCTTGTAGGATTATGCGTTTGGAACTTCTTTGTTGTTCTGCACTTCTAGCAGATGTGTCTTGCTAGAGATATATGTTGCTTTTCACATTAAGCACAAGTCCAATCAGTAAAGCAAAAATAAAAAAGAAATTAAAAATCTGCACCCATCCTAAACTAGTTGATCCAGGAGAAGGCAAACAACTCTTATGAAGAATAGTTTAATTTGCTCAAAAAGTAATAACCCTTACTTCCCTATCCCCTTAGGCAATGCAGTATTCCAATAGTCAACGGTGGTATTTCTAGTGCAGACCTCTAGACTGATCCCAAGTAAAACTATAGGACGTAATCTTAATGAATGGCAGACTGGTTTTAGTTCTAATTGAACAGTCTAGGTGTGTGACATTACAACAATTGGTCTGTAGATGCATTGACTATATTTGTTATTCCGCAGAATTCTATAACTGGCAATTGTATAAATTACAGTATATAAATTACCTATAGGATTCAGAAAGTAAGATTGTAAAATACTGAAATGTCACAAATTACCTCTAATTGCCTATGAGACCATTGCTACCTTTTGAAATTTGTGAATGAGAGAAATGGATTCAACCTGTATAGGCAAAGTATAAAATTTTACAAAAATAATCCTAATTTGTATTTTTCGCTAAATTCTAAAAATATTGTGTGGTTCTACACATTTTCATAAAAATTATTACTTAGCTTGGTGCGGTCCACTTTTGAAACATGCTTGAAAGGAGCATTTTCTTTTCTTTGTGCACTATAACTGACTGGCTGCTCTTTTTTGGTATGACTCACTATGTAAGGTCTGCTGCAAAGGCATCTGTGTGTTTTGAAATCCTAATCTGGTTTGCTGCTCTTCCTGTGACTCGCTGCACTCTATGAACAAAACTATAAACATGGCAGGTCCTTTATTTCTAATCTGGATTCGATAACTTACCTTACAGAGCTCTTTATTTACTCATCTGGATAGGACCCAGGTCTTGTGTTTGTGTGCTGGAGTTTTGAATTGCTGCTCTATTTAGTTTTTTTTTTCTATTTTTTGTCCACACTTGCTATTCTATCTTTTTATGACCCACTTTGTGAAATTCCCTGGAAAGGTGTCAGTTCCTTAGAGTAGCTGTGCAGGATGGTCAAGGACTATTCAGCAATATTTGGCCTAATGAAGAGGACAGATTAACCCTTAAAAAATTCATCACCACTTTTTTACCAGTTTATTTTGTTTCTAGTACTTAGTACTCCAAGCTGAATAGTTACAAATGAATAAGGTGAGAGAAAGAGGAACAGCAGCATAGTCTATTTTCCACACCCTTCAAAAGACATATTTTAAGAACACGGAAAGCATAACTACCACATGCAGAGCTTTTGAAAACTAAATATTTATTTTTGAGATAGACATAGTTTTTGGTGGCATTCAATAACCACTGAGTTTTTTTCTTGTTTTTTATTGTATAAAGAATGAGGAACATTGCAAATAAATAATCCTCAGAAATCTGAATTTTGCTACCTTTACACATTTGCTTAACAAAACAAACATATATACATTTTACAGTATATATATTTAAAAAATCTCAACCCTGATGTTCTGAGTACCCATCACATTTCTTCAGGCCCCAAAATGCAAGGACAAAAAAAAACACTCCCAATTTTTGGAAAGTAGATGCTCCAAGGTCTTTTTTTAAGAGTTTAGGGAGTCTTCTGGAGATTTTGTTTTCTTGTTTTTAGAAAATGCAGAAAGAAAATGAACATTTATTTTTTGACAAGTTTTAAGTTAAAAGTTATTTCTAAAACAATGAATGGGCATACTTAGAATTAAACCCCCAAAACACATTCTACTACTCCTCATGGGTGTGAGGGTACCACATATGTGAGACTTTTTTGCAGCATGCCAAAGTGTAGATATTTGCCAGCACAACAC
This sequence comes from Staurois parvus, assembly GCF_062004578.1. NCBI lineage: Eukaryota > Metazoa > Chordata > Amphibia > Anura > Ranidae > Staurois > Staurois parvus. Next base: position 5,946,195 of record NW_028317811.1, on the reverse strand, counting down.
AGATATTCAGATTGAGTTCAAACTTTTTTTTATTAAAGTATGACCACATCACAAATAAGAGAGTGCAATGTTTCGGAGTCACACAGGACCTCTTCGTCAAGCTTGTGATCACATGCCTGAGGAAGGGGTCCTGCATGACTCTGAAACGTTGCACACTTTTATTTGTGATGTGATCATATTTCAGTAAAAAAAATTTGGACTCAATCTGAAGATCCGTGGTATGCTAGCAAATATCTACACTTTGACATACATGATCCAGTCCCCAGATGGTGGTTGCTGCAGCACTCAGTATTCTAGAACCTTTTCCAGGAATGTGTGCTATGTAAATATAAATGTTTTTTTGCAGTCTGGCCAAATAAAGGGGCTGATCACATTTAAACTTTCAAGGGGCATAAATTAGGAATCTAGTTCACATGTTTGGAGGCCCTGGAGTACAAGGACAGTAGAAACATTCACTAAATAACCATATTCTGGAACACAAACACCTAAATGTATTTTTAGGAGGCATGGTGAGTCTTTTGAATATTGCATTTCTTTCCTTACTTTTTTGGAAAATGTGGAAGGAAAATTTACATAGTTACATGGTTGGTAAAGTTGAATAAAGACACCAGTCCATCCAGTTCAACCTGTGTGGATGTGTGTGTTCATGTCAAAAAACATTTCCCATATCCCTGTATACTGTGTTTGCTAGAATGCCTATCTAAGAGGTTTTTTTTAAACTATCTTTACTTCCTGCTGACATCACTGACTGTGGAAGTGAGTTCCACATCCTAACTGACAGTGCAAAAACCCTTTACACAGTTTAAGGTCAAACTGCTTCTCCTCCAGTTTCATTGAGTGGCCCCATGACTTCTTAAACTCCCTGAGACTGAATAGTTTATTCCCTATGTTAAATTCACCATTAGGAGATTTGTGTATCACTCCTCTCAAGCATCTCTTCTCCAGGGAGAATAGGTTTAATGTTTGTAGTCATTCCAAATAACTGAGATCCTCCAGTTCCCTTATTAGCTTTGTTGCCCTTCTCTGGACTCTCTCTATTTCCAGAACATATTTCCTGAGGATTGGTGACCAGAACTGGATGGCATACTCCAGATGTGTCCAAACCAGAGTTTTATAAAGTGGCAGGATTATTGTTTTATCTCTTTTTTTTATGCATGCTAATATTCTGCTAGCTTTGCTTGCTACAGGTTGTCATTGCATGCCATTACTGAGCCTGTGATCTACTAGGATCCCCAGATCATTTTCCATCCTGCTTTCCCCCAAAGGTTCTCCTTCTAGCCAGTAACTTGCATTTATATTCTTAGCCCCCAAAGTGCATTACTTTACATTTTTCAACATTAAACCTCATTTCCTTGTATTTGCCCAACCCATTATTTTATTGCAGTCTTCTTGTAAAGTTTCAATATCCGATATATTTTTTTAAACAATTATACAAATGAAGAAAGAAAATTATTTTTTTTCACAAGGTTGATATTTTTTCTCACACATAGCATGGACTAATGCTACAATCACAACAATCAACCAACATTGTACCAAAAACAGTTTACTGCAATTCTCGCCTCTGTAAGAGATCAGGGAATATCGCTTAATTTAGCATCGCCTACAGCAGTCCCCATTCTTATTAGCCATGCAAGCCTAGCCTACTGGTATGTGGCTGCTCCAAGAATTTTTTGTTCACTGGTCAGGAAGTTCAAGAGGCTGAAGAAAGGGTGAATAAAAGAGTTCCCGGAGTGCAATTGTCCACAGGGGTTGGCTGGGACTGGTTTCTCACAGGAACATAATCAGTGGGATGTGCAGATGGGTCAGTTCAGGTGGCAGGGAGAGACATAGTCAATAAACATACCAGGGCCAGTACAATCAGCAAGTATAGGCAACACTTCACTGGTGTGGTGGTAATCAGGAATACTGTTGCTGGCTGCACTGGCTCTGGTGACATTGTACTGATGTGATGATGATCAAGAACACTGTTGATGGCTACACTGGCCCTGGTTACAATGGTACTGGTGTGGCAATCAGGAACACCGATGTTGGCTTACACTGCTCTGGTGACACTGTAACTGGAGTGGCAGTGTTCAGGGCCACTGTTGTTGGCTTACATTGCTCTGGCAACACTGAGACTGGTGTGGTGGCATTTAAGAACACTGTTGTTGGCTTGCACTGATCTGCTGACATTGATCTGGTGTGGTGGAAATCAGGAACACTATTGCTAGATTACACTGGTCTGCTGACACTGATGTGGAAGCATTTAGGAACATTGTTGCTGGTTTACACTGGTCTGGTGTCGCTGGGCATGGTGTGGCAGTGATCAGGAACACTGTTGCTGGCAGCACTGTTCTGATGCAATGTGAATTTTTGGTGGTTTTTAGAGGCACTGTGGCTAGCTGCAGTGGTATGGTGACACTCTAGTGGGTGGCAATGATCAGGAACACTGTTTCTGGCTGCACTGGCTCTGGTTACGCTGGCACTACTACAACAATCAGAAACACTGAAACTGGCTTACACTGGTCTGGTGACATTGTAACTAGTGTGGTGGCAATCAGGAACTCTGTTTGTTGGCTGCATTGGTCTGATGACACTGGGACTTGTGTGGCAGCAATCATGAACACTATTGCTTACACTGGTCTGTTGTCACTGTGCAGAAGCAATCAAGAACACTCTTGCTGGCTTACACTGGTCTGGCAACACTAGAATTAGTGTGGCGGCGATCAGGAACACTGGTTCTGGCTTACACTGGTCTGGCAACACTGGGACTGGTGTAGCAATGATCAAGAATACTGTTGATGTCTTATACTGGTCCAGTGACACTGGGACTGGTGTGGTAGCGTTTGGGAACACTGTTGCAGTCTTACAATGGTCTGGTGGTACTGACCCTGGTGTGGCAGTGATCATGAACACTGTTGCTCGCTGCACTGTTCTGATGCACTGTGACTGTTGTGGTGGGGATCAGAAACATTGCAGCTGGCTGCACTGGTATGGTGACACTTGTAATGTAGTGGCAGCAATCAGGAACACTGTTGATGGCTGCACTGGTCTGACAATACTGTACTGGGGGTGGCAGCAGTAGCTGCAATGGTCAGGTGACACTGTAATGGTGTGGCGGTGATCAGGTGCATAGTTGCTCAGTGCACTGGTCTGATGACACTGTACTGGTGTGGCGGTGATCAGGAACACTGACTGGTTACATTGGTATGGTGACACTGTACTTGGCTGGCTAGTGATCAGGGACACTGTTGCACTGTGGCTACTGATCACTGCAGGAAATACTGTGTTTCCTCTCACAGCCTATCAGTGTGAGAAGCATTAGAGCGCTGGCTGCAACAAGCAGCCTTTGTTTACATTGGTCACAGCAATCACATGGTACAGAGCCCTATACCCCAATGGACACAGCAATCGCACAAGGATACAGTGGTGTCATATTCATGCCTGCAGCATGCTGATTGATTATCCCTTCAGCATGTACTGTGTCAGCACATGTGTATGTAGCAGAGTCTGATTAGCTCATAGTTCTGCTCCTCCCTTTCCCATTCTCAGTGCTTTTATGTACAGGAGAAGGCTTATATAAAGACAGAAGCAGCTACCTATACTCATTGTATGTACTTGTATGCAATATTAAGTTTAATAACTTTTGCACAACTGCAATGAATTGTGTTTTATGTTTTTAATGTGTATCTTTTTCTAAAGCATTTTTTAAAGTTTTGGATAGAGTGGAAAATAATTAAAACCTCTATCACGTTTTACCTCTATTTGGGGCCCCATTGGAGAGATTTACTCTTACTCCCTGTCCAGTGAAGAAAATTCTACAACATTAACACAGGTGGAGGTAAAAAAAAAATTCTAAGTTACATAAGGGCATACTGGAACTCATATCAGTGTTTTTAGAATTTCTCAGTTTCTCCTTTTCATAATTTCCTTTACTGCTTGTCTGGTTAAACCTTGTCCCCAGAACAGGAAGCTAGGGAAAATCCTTCTAATGGAGCCTAATAAAATCTGCCAGAGGTTCTAACCCTTCCCCACATCTATCAAAAACAAAAAAAGTTTTGGTATAGATTCACTATAATAGAAACACTTTATTATCAACGTGCATTGTTACATTCTTAAGTAAGGTTAGAAAGCAGATGAGAGCCACAGAGAAACACAGTAGACCTGCTGCTGATATTTCCAGAAAACAGAGAAATACATTGTTTTACTTTTTGCAGGAGCTGCAGAGACTAGCTAAAACACTTTAAAAAGCATGGTGAAAACGTACAATTTTTTTTGAGCTTTTGAGAAATGGTTTAGAAGGATTTTTGACATATGGTTCAAAGGCTCAGAAAATCCTTATTTTTCTCTTTGTTACAGAGCTTGTCAGATGACTGCTGCTCACAAGGGAAACACCTGAAAGGCTGTCAAATAGGACTATATCTGCCTTTTATATATAAATTATATCGGATTTGATAGTCATAAAGTATTAAATCATATCTCCGGTTAGCAACAATGACAGTGAGAAAGTGAAGGGTTTCCTTGTGTAGTGTGTTAAGCAATGATGCCAGTATGATTGGACAAGGACTGTGTGAGCCTTTACAACTAGGTCACAGATTCACAACAGATGAACTAAAAGTCAACTGTAGTGCAGAGATGTTGTGTAGTATAGAAAATAAAAGCGTTGTACAAAATGTGATTGTATGTTCCCTTGGAGAACAATGACCCGGTTGTATGTTGTGATCGAATTCTAACCATGGACATAATGCTTGTTGTCCAATCTGAAATCAATCATTAACATAATATCAATGGTGACCTTGAAGTAAATAAAAAAAACAGATCACTTTGGATATATTTGGATAGACTGAGGAAGGTTTAAAACAAGTCAGGTTTTTTCTTCTCTTTCATTTTAAAAAAATTAAAACAGTACAAATGCCAATAGAATGTCATGGTTTAACATATAGCATCTGGTTTTTCACAATACATGAATTCAAAGACAGTAGCCAGGTCACAAATAGGTTCACCACTAGTATCAACAATATGTAAGACAAAACTGTTAGCTAGGTTGAATAAGGGTCCAGAGAAGAACAAAAGGTTCTTTGTCAAGGGGTAACTTTTTTTTACATAAATATAAAAATTATAGGTAATACAAAATTTAACATCCAAAGATGACACCTGACTAGAAGGGGTTTTCCTCTCATTTTAGAAAGATTTTCATTTTACTCAAGGAAGCAACAAGAAATTTTCCGTACAGCAAAATAAGTTTGAGCTTTACATATACTTTGATTCAAACACATTTCATATTTATAGGTCTAGCTAAATGCTCAGTACAAATGTTATTCTATGAAATTATTGCAGTTTCTTCAATTTATATTCTTTAGACTTAACACTATATTATACACTGTTCAGTACAAAACCTGTAATTTAAAGTAGAAATAAATGCATAATCCTAGGGGAGGGGTGAGATATTTAATTCCAATGTTCAGTAGTATAGTTAATAACAGACAAGGACTACTTTGTTCAAATAGTTGTCTGTGCTTGCAATTCCTGTCACCATGTAGGATATATTAGTAAAAGATGCTAAGAACTGGATCAAGCATTTGTTACTGCAATGTTACTGGACTCAGTTCTCATTTCTTGTCTGTACTCCTACAGTTCCCCTTCTGTTATTGCATTCTGTACAAACAAAAGAACTTTTGCTAAGGAATTGAAGATTTATTAAAACGGCAGACATTTTTACTTATATAAAATGATGTTTACTGAACTATTTTTTGCATCAAAAGTTGATTGCTGTGCAATAAGTATGAATTCTCAGACTGACAGAACCCAGATAATGCTGGTTTCATAATGTATAATTTCTGCCAGTTCTACTTATTTTGAAAGCCATTTTGGGAAATTTAGATAAGAGATGGACTTTTGACTTGAACCCAATCATATTCATGGAAAGATGCCATGGAATATACTGTGAAAGGGTTTTTTAATTTAATTTTTGCCTCTCATTTCCATTTTTCTAATTTTTCTTTCAATTCAATTTCCCAATTCAAACTTTTATACATTTTTTAAAAATGTCAATATTTGAAAAGCAGATTCACAAATCTTTATAAATAGGTCTTCTTAGAAGACTTTGTGTACATGTATTGCTGTCTCTCTCATTTATTTTTATCTTCTCCACTCTGACTTGAAGTAAGAAATTTGTTGGAATGGTTGAGGTTGCCTTTAAATGTTATTTAATTTGTTTTTGATTTCATGTTGAGCCAGCCTGAACCTTTTTTAAATGTTAAAGAATATTCTTTTATGTAAAAATAATAATATTTTTCAGAATAAAATTTTATTAGGGTTTAGAAGTACAGACGTGAAGACAGCATGAGCCAGTTAACTGTGTTTACAACATAACATTTCCCAGAATCTTTGTCTGGCACAAAAACAGACATCCTGCACTCTACCAGAGTGCTTTATTGTGATATTTAAGATGTCCATCTTTCCCAGGATGTCACTGGAATGGTAAAAAGTATCATCAGAAGTCGGGGTTTAAAGTAAATATATTTTGGATGTTTATCCAAATGTTTATAGGGGATATTGAGGTTGTGGTGTTCTGAGATGCTGCAATACAGTTGATTTTATGGACCTAATTTTCCATTAGATTAATCTGATAATGTACCATGTTAACAGATATACCGCAGAGGCAAACAATGTTAGCACAGACTTTTAAAATATACTAATAGTGAGTTACTTATAGTTTAAATGTGCTCCTACCAATAATATTATTAAGTCAAAATACATGAAACACCAAACAATAAAAAAGTCTTTTGATGACAAAATTCTGATAATGATGAACAGCTATGTCCACAATAATCCTCCATGTGTGTAGTGAAAAAGAGACTCTCATGCCCATCACTACATAAAACACACTGCTCCTTACTGAATAGTTAGACCCCAGATTATAGGTGGTCTAACAGAGCATGATGCTGAGCACATCTTGCTTGTAACATCCTAGATGGAAAAGAGGTGTCATAGACTTTGGTATCTCTCCTCCACTCTTCCTCCCTTATTGTGATCCGCTGTGTACTCGGTCAAAAAGGATAATAGTCCATATAGTGTGAAGACATACAAATGATTTATTAAAATAAATAAAAAAACACTCACAAACTTCAAAGACAAATGAGCATGTAAGTCGCTTGTGACGACTGCAGACAGGTGTAGGTGACAATCAGCCCCAAAACTTTAAACACAACAATGCAAATATACATTAACAGACTTATTCAATAAACAATACAAGCAGCAAAATGCTAGATGTGGAATGCAATAACTCATAAAAAATGTACTTTATTGAAGTCAAGCCAGTGTTAAATGGCTTCTGATTGGTTTCCATAGTTGCTACACTTTCCAGTTAGTGCTCTGCACCTTGTATTGTATATTAAATAAGCTCATACAATGTTTATAAGTTGAAGATCTAGTCTAGTATCTATACCCTCCATTGTCAGAGCATTGTGTTTACTACCATACATGTATATTCTAGTTTTTACCAACCATTTTTTCTGAATGATTTCTCCTACTTTGTACATACAGTAGTTTCCAGTATCTAAACTGCTTTTGGGAAGTGGAGAAAGCCCAGACAAACCGCAAACTGAACAAATTTAAAGGTCTCATTGATCAGAACATTAACTTACAATAATTACATTACAGTCTTCAAGGAGAGAGCTTGTAGTTCTTTTTTTTCATGTGTCTTCTTCGAGGGTTTACTATTATTTTACTGTAAAGTTCTTAAACAAATAAAATTGTACAATTTAATGTTACATTTTTCACCACCTTATTTTTGAAATGGTGTTTCTTACATAACAATGAATTTTCCATCTTATAGCAGATTTAAAAGCACACAACCAAACTGACATTTTTAAATATGAACCATCAGAGATAATTATGTTTATTTCAGCTAACTTATTTCAAAAGCCTAAACTGCTAATACTTCCAGTTATGTGCTATTGACAATACTGTCTGTGAGATGATAGATATGATAGAAGTCAATGTTATTTTAAAGAGTAACTCTACTTTTGTGGGAAAAAAAATAGCAAAAAAAATAAATAAATATATATATAGCTTATACAATTGCAACACAAGTATTATATTGATTGAATGTTATTAAAAATTACCTTTCCTTTTCATTCTGCTGCACTGTAATTTTCTGTAATATGCAATGCAGTATGGTGCTGGAGGTGTTCTGTACATACTGTAGTTGGTGTACAGAATCACCCACAGATATGTAATTTCCTGCTTGTGTGATTAGCTTAGTGATTTTCCCAGAATTTTGCACTAAGATACAAGCAGTGTTGCCAACCTCCTGCAGCATTTTGTACTGAAAAACATGGAAAATGTACTAATGGAGCACATTTTTTACTGATAACCTGAAAATCGACATTAAAAACTAAGACAATCAGTATTTAAACAGTATTAACAAATTATGGAAACACTGACAATACCCAAGTAATTTGACTGGTTTACACTTATAAACGTCACCACAGCATGACAAATTATCACCCCCTGATATTTACGGACAGTTTTAAAAATCATTTTAAAAAAATGTCTGTAAATTTACTGACTGTTGAACCCTGGATACAAGTCATATTTTGAGCATCCCCCGCAACAAACATTTTTTGGTGAGATACTCCCAAAGGGAAATCATGTCTAAAGGAATGCAGACTCTTCAATTTTCCTCATTAGAGCCCTGTACATGCAGCAGCTGATTGATAATTATGAAACCACTCCCATACATATTCACTCTGCACATGGACACAAACTAACAAACACCTACTTCATAATAAATAAGGTGGGATTTTTCAATAAAGTTTGTTAAAATTTTATACATACAGTGGGGATCGAAAGTTTGGGCACCCCAGCTAAAAAGTTGTATTAATGTGCATAAAGAAGCCAAGGAAAGATGGAAAAATCTCCAAAAGGCATCAAATTACAGATTAGACATTCTTATAATATGTCAACAAAAGTTAGATTTTATTTCCATCATTTACACTTTCAAAATAACAGAAAATGAAAAAATGGCGTCTGCAAAAGTTTGGGCACCCTGCAGAATTTATAGCATGCACTGCCCCCTTTGCAAAGCTGAGACCTACCAGTGTTATGGATTGTTCTCAATCATCGTCTGGGAAGACCAGGTGATGTCAATCTCAAAGGTTTTAAATGCCCAGACTCATCTGACCTTGCCACAACAATCAGCACCATGGGTTCTTCTAAGCAGTTGTCTAGAAAACTGAAACTGAAAATAGTTGACGCTCACAAAGCTGGAGAAGGCTATAAGAAGATAGCAAAGCGTTTTCAGATGTCAATATCCTCTGTTCGGAATGTAATTAAGAAATGGCAGTCATCAGGAACAGTGGAAGTTAAAGCAAGATCTGGAAGACCAAGAAAAATATCAGACAGAACAGCTCGCAGGATTGTGAGAAAAACAATTCAAAACCCACGTTTGACTGCACGATCCCTCCAGAAAGATCTGGCAGACACTGGAGTTGTGGTACACTATTCCACTATAAAGAGATACTTGTACAAATATGGTCTTCATGGAAGAGTCATCAGAAGAAAACCTCTTCTACGTCCTCACCACAAAAATCATCGTTGAACTTTGCAAATGAACATATAGACAAGCCTGATGCATTTTGGAAACAAGTTCTGTGGACCGATGAGGTTAAAATTGAACTTTTTGGCCGGAATGAGAAAAGGTACGTTTGGAGAAGAAGGGGCACAGAATTTAATGAAAAGAACCTCTGTCCAACTGTTAAGCATGGGGTTGGATCAATCATGCTTTGGGGTAGTGTTCCAGCCAGTGGCACAGGGAATATCTCACAAGTAGAAGGAAAAATGGATTCAATAAAATTTCAGCAAATTTTGGATGGTAACTTGATGCCATCTGTGAAAAAGCTGAAGTTAAAGAGAGGATGGCTTCTACAAATGGATAATGATCCTAAACACACCTTGAAATCCACGGGGGATTACATCAAGAGGCGTAAACTGAAGGTTTTGCCATCGCCTTCGCAATCTCCTGACCTCAACATAATTGAAAATCTATGAATAGACCTTAAAAGAGCAGTGCGTGACAGACAGTCCAGAAATCTCAAAGAACTGGAAGACTTTTGTAAGGAAGAATGGGCAAAGATACCTCAAACAAGAATTGAAAGACTCTTGGCTGGCTACAAAAAGCGTTTACAAGCTGTGATACTTGCCAAAGGGGGCAGTACAAGATATTAATTCTGCAGGGTGCCCAAACTTTTGCAGACGCCATTTTTTTGTTTTCTGTTATTTTGAAAGTGTAAATGATGGAAATAAAATCTAACTTTTGTTGACATATTATAAGAATGTCTAATCTGTAATTTGATGCCTTTTGGAGATTTTTCCATCTTTCCTTGGCTTCTTTGTGCACATTAATACAAATTTTTAGCTGGGGTGCCCAAACTTTCGATCCCCACTGTAGATGACCCAGAGGGGAATATTTTTTTCTCAACAAAAGTGAAGTTACTCTTTAAGCCCAAAACTGACCACTATATAAAATGGTGACAGGTGATTCATGTCTTTCCCAAAAAAAAGAAAACAAAAAAGCACATGTGCTGTACCCAAAGGCCCATCTGGATGGTATCAACATTTCTGCCATTGTTTGCAAAAAAAGCTAAAACTAAAAAGGATGACAAATAATTTAATGCAGTTGTAATCATTATCATTTTTCAAATCATGTATAAAAGAAACCCCAGTCAATCAGTAATCTTACATAAATATAGTATTTACAGTGCACAAGGAGTTTTAGCCAGACCAGTCTTACCGCTCTTAATAATGCAGAGATGAGCACTCATTAACGTGGTTCTAAAGCCATAAGGTTTTTCACCTTAATGCCGGCGGGGGATGCCAGAGGAGGATCTGAACTGCTCTGTGCAACATCATTGCACAGCGCAGGTAAGTATAACATGTTTGTTATTGTAGTAAAACAAAAATAAAAAAAGGTTTAATGTCACTTTAAGTTGTAACATGTAGAAAACAAAAAAGGGGAATACCAGCATAGTGTTTCTTTTTGCTTTAAAGGAGAGATGTAAAAAGTAGTTCACTCATCATAAAATCCTTGTCTAGTGTGAATCTAGGCAAAGTGACAGTCCTCAGTATCTGGGAATGGCAGTGGAGGAATCATGAAGCTGGTTTTAGAGTGTATGTCGGTAGTAACCCACTGCTTGAAACACACACCTTTGGCCCATAACTTCCCATCTGCCTCTCGAGCTGTAACACAACTCTGCCTTATATACAGTGGGGATCGAAAGTTTGCGCACCCCAGCTAAAAAGTTGTATTAATGTGCATAAAGAAGCCAAGGAAAGATGGAAAAATCTCCAAAAGGCATCAAATTACAGATTAGACATTCTTATAATATGTCAACAAAAGTTAGATTTTATTTCCATCATTTACACTTTCAAAATAACAGAAAACGAAAAAATGGCGTCTGCAAAAGTTTGGGCACCCTGCAGAATTTATAGCATGCACTGCCCCCTTTGCCAAGCTGAGACCTGCCAGTGTCATGGATTGTTCTCAATCATCGTTTGGGAAGACCAGGTGATGTCAATCTCAAAGGTTTTAAATGCCCAGACTCATCTGACCTTGCCACAACAATCAGCACCATGGGTTCTTCTAAGCAGTTGTCTAGAAAACTGAAACTGAAAATAGTTGACGCTCACAAAGCTGGAGAAGGCTATAAGAAGATAGCAAAGCGTTTTCAGATGTCAATATCCTCTGTTCGGAATGTAATTAAGAAATGGCAGTCATCAGGAACAGTGGAAGTTAAAGCAAGATCTGGAAGACCAAGAAAAATATCAGACAGAACAGCTCGCAGGATTGTGAGAAAAACAATTCAAAACCCACGTTTGACTGCACGATCCCTCCAGAAAGATCTGGCAGACACTGGAGTTGTGGTACACTATTCCACTATAAAGAGATACTTGTACAAATATGGTCTTCATGGAAGAGTCATCAGAAGAAAACCTCTTCTACGTCCTCACCACAAAAATCATCGTTTGAACTTTGCAAATGAACATATAGACAAGCCTGATGCATTTTGGAAACAGGTTCTGTGGACCGATGAGGTTAAAATTGAACTTTTTGGCCGGAATGAGAAAAGGTACGTTTGGAGAAGAAGGGGCACAGAATTTAATGAAAAGAACCTCTGTCCAACTGTTAAGCATGGGGTTGGATCAATCATGCGTTGGGGTAGTGTTCCAGCCAGTGGCACAGGGAATATCTCACAAGTAGAAGGAAAAATGGATTCAATAAAATTTCAGCAAATTTTGGATGGTAACTTGATGCCATCTGTGAAAAAGCTGAAGTTAAAGAGAGGATGGCTTCTACAAATGGATAATGATCCTAAACACACCTCGAAATCCACGGGGGATTACATCAAGAGGCGTAAACTGAAGGTTTTGCCATGGCCTTCACAATCTCCTGACCTCAACATAATTGAAAATCTATGGATAGACCTTAAAAGAGCAGTGCGTGACAGACAGCCCAGAAATCTCAAAGAACTGGAAGACTTTTGTAAGGAAGAATGGGCAAAGATACCTCAAACAAGAATTGAAAGACTCTTGGCTGGCTACAAAAAGCATTTACAAGCTGTGATACTTGCCAAAGGGGGCAGTACAAGATATTAACTCTGCAGGGTGCCCAAACTTTTGCTGACACCATTTTTTCGTTTTCTGTTATTTTGAAAGTGTAAATGATGGAACTAAAATCTAACTTTAGTTGACATATAAGAATGTCTAATCTGTAATTTGATGCCTTTTGGAGATTTTTCCATCTTTCCTTGGCTTCTTTGTGCACATTAATACAAATTTTTAGCTGGGGTGTCCAAACTGTCGATCCCCACTGTAGATGATGTTTTTACATTGATTAATAAAAAGTATTATTAAAAAACTGATCACATAAAGGGGGGGGGGATTTTTCTGTGATTTCCTAAGAAAAAAATGATTATCTATATAGTTGATTCATTTTCAAATGAAAATTAATTTATTCACAACCAAATTTAATATTTAAGATTTTTTATTACTCTGTAAATAGATCACCAGTAAAATCATCAAAAATTCACAAATGAAAATAAATCAATTTACGAAAAAATCTAGTTTATTCAAAAATTCATGATTGTTACTGTATTGTTAAACCTGAACCACCAATCAGGAGCTAGTTATTTAAATATCTCATGATCCAAATGGTTAACAGACTGATAGACAAAAGCTTTCATGAATCCATGAAATGTGTCCAAACAAATAAACATCCTTTAATGCGTATGGTGGAATGGGGGTTGCATTACAGTTCAAGTGGTAGAGAAATAGCTAAAATTCAGAGATATGTTACTCCATGTACTGGGTCACAAGTGGAGTGCATTCCAATGCCAGCTACACTATTCCTTCTCTGCCACTGCCAAATACCAAAGACTGTTGCTTGAAACGCACTGTGCTAGAAGTTTAATTGTGAGTGACCTTCATCTGCAGTCCAGCTCTGGCCTAAATATATCCATACATTTATCTATTCTTCCAAGATGGATGTGTTCAGACTGTATTACATTGTAATTGTAGTACACTGTAACAATAAAGAGTCATTATAGCCAATAGTGACCCTTAAGTTTTGGCTGAAACATGGCGAGTATGTCTTGGATACTCCCTTCTCATTCTTACAATTAAACATAAAAAGGGGTAAATTATTTAAGTCTAGGGGGATAAATCCTTTAATCTGCACTTTTTGTCAGTGACAGATCCCATTTCATTTCTGAATTTGTGCTCCAAAAACTACCTGGTAGTAAAAATAAAAAATAAAAAACACATACACAAATAATTACATTTTTTAAACTTTATAACCTGCAATGAATCCTCTTCTGAGATCAGTACATTAACTTGCGATGTAATATCAAGTATGGTCAAATTTCAGTTTGGTAAACTGTGCTGTCATTTATTTATACTGAATAGCAGCATTTAGAATATCTAATGAATGAACTGCTGCCCGTAAGGTAGTGAGCCAGACAGACTTAATCTGTTTCTGTTCAAATGACTAAAACACATCCTCCATTATAAATATGAGATAATTGTAGACAATGACATATCAATTGATATTGTTACTCACAATTGTTCTTCCTAATGACTTTACTCAGTAGTAAATGTAGATAACTATCCATGTGAAAATTGTAGCCTTTACTGTAAATGCATGTGACTTACTAAAGTTTCTGAAATGAGGAAAACACATTTCAGTCAAGTAGAAATCAAGTTAATTTCCTGTCTTGAGTCCTTCCTTTGTTAAATAAATTGTGTACTTTTTATATAGGTGTATAGTTTTTTTACATGGTTTGCACAGCATCTAGCAGTAAGTGAATTTTGTATTAAGAACATACAGTAATACTGTTATTGGGCATTTGATAACTAGGGATGAGCTATGGGTTGAGATTATTTATTTATTGATGTCAGTGACTGATTTGATCAACAATTAACTGTTGATCGGGGAGCTGCCATTTGTGGTGAGAGTCCAGTGGAAGAGGATCATCAATGGGCATTGTTCATCATAATTGAGATTGGATTCACATCATGGGATATGTTTTTTTTAACAAAATGCATTTTCTATGTTGTGTGTAGTTATTTACTTTATAAATGTATTTGTGAATGAATAGCCAGGGGCCTCACTCACATGGGTGTGGCCTTCTTATTTATAAGGAGGCTTCCAGAGTCCGATAAGTCACAGATCCCCACATATACTGTACATGGGATATGGGGATGATGCCCCCCTGGCAAGGTAACTCATGTCATGTTTCAGATGACTGTCATATCGACTGTCATATGCCTTTAAGGGTTTCTGTGTTTTGTTTCTGCTTCTCCCTTTCCTTTGGTTTGGTTAATGCTGTATAGATAGCCCTCACCCTTTCCCAGAAATGCATTGCAGCTCTAGCCTCATGTCATGGAGCAGGAAACATTATGATCTTTGACCTATCGAATGTTCATTGTTGTAAAATTCTCTCAGTTTATGGAATAAACTTCACAAGATCTACAAGATGTCTTATCGATTGAGTCACTGACTGTGGTATCCAACTGAGGTTGAAGTTATCGCTATCTCATCACAATTGTAAGTTACAGAGATCACACTATCAATGCTCAGATTGGAGAGACAGAACAGTCGAAAGATCAATGGAATGCTTCATAGGATCCTGGCTAGTCAAAAGATCAGTGGAATGCTTCATAAGAATCCTTGCTAGCTAGAATACACAGTGCGATGTTACATGGATAATGGATATAACAGCTATAGAGAGTGCAGCCACCTCTACACAAGTCTGTACATGCCTCCAAGTATATCCCAGCATAACAATCATCAGTGTCAGGACAAATTATTGATGTGAATGTTTTACAACTGCAAGTTTATACACTGCATCTGTATACATTACCACATGGATTGCCTGTGAACTTATAGGAAAGAAAAAGAAAATCTTTCTGCAATCATTGCCTAGGAAACCTGAACGCAACCACAGAAAAAGTGATACATTTTTCTGTAAACTTTCTATCAACCCCTCTCCTTGCTAACATGATGTTTCAGGAAAGTAATATACAGTCTGGGGAAACTAATACACAATCACAATCAGAGCTTCATCCAGAGCAGGACTTAGATCAAAGAGAAAAACGCTTAAGAAATCCAACCTGGAAAGTGCAAGAAAATCCTAATGCTGACAAGGAAGAATTGCTGTCTAATATTAATGACTTATGGTCTAATACTGTTAAATGCATGTCTACTCTCTCCCAACAATCTTATGAGCCAATACAACTAGAGGGCACTATCCAGCAATTGAATGTTGCTTATGAGAATTATCAAAGACTGTGTGTTAAATATATCACTCTGTTAAAGCGGTACAACACTCAAAGGTCATTGGAAGAATTAATGAGTTTTTATGATCTCAATCTTGAAAGAGACAATTTAGTGGTTTGAACAAAGACAGAGGCAGAAGTGACAATAACACAGCTCCATGAATCCAGATCTTATCACTCTGCATCTACTAGATGTTCCTCAAGATCTTCCAAATCCATACAATCAAGGTCTTCTACACTCAGTCAACAACTAATAAAAGCCCGTGCTGATGCTGAAGCTTCTAAAATTCAGACAGCTTTCGCCCAAAAGAAAGCAGAAATGGAGGCTCAGCCGCACATCAAAAAGCAGAGAAAGAAGCTGAAGCCACATGCCAAAAAGCAGAAATTGAAGTTTTGGAAAAACAATGTGAGCATGCCACAGCCATGGCAAGGTTAAGGGTCTTAGAACAACCCTCTAGTGAAAACATAAGAGACAACAGTTCCAGACACTCAGTTGTATCTTATGTCTCAGATTCTCCACACATCTCTCCAGAACGTCAACTCCCTTTCACAGCAGCCAAACTACTTAATCAAAGTCTCATCTCTGCACCTACTGTACCTCAAGATCATTTGCCCTTATATCCTCCAATACATCAGACTGCAGCATCTCAGCTAGCCGCAGACACTGGTGTGTATTTAACAGACCGCCCACCTTACTTTGGCACCAACAGAGTACTTCCTAGCAAATGCACTACTCTACAAACCAACATGCCAATGGACTTTAAACCAGCTCCGGCATTGAATGCCTTAGCAGCAACATATGTTCCCAAATCACTCCACGTAAGTCCAATAACCGTCACAATCAACTCTGTTCCACCTGCAGTCATGCACCAAAACATGGACATGTCACAGTTTGCTAAATACATGCACTGCAGAGAGCTTGTTAAGACAGGCCTCACCAAGTTTGATGACAAGCCTGAAAATGACAGAGGCTGGAAATCCACTTTTAAGGCCACAATGAGTGACCTAGACATCAATGCCACAGTGGAATTAGATGTACTCATCAGATGGCTAGGTCCCCAGTCTACTGAACGCATCAAGAGGCTCAAAGCAGTTCATATTGACAACCCTGCTGCAGGCCTTAATGCTGCTTGGGACAGACTTGAACATGCCTTTGGCAGCCCAGAGGCCATTGAAGATGCTTTATTCAAAAGGTTGCAAAGCTTCCCAAAGATTACTGCTAGCGACAATCTAAAGTTTCAAGAACTCAGTGATGTTCTATTAGAGCTTCAACTTGCTAAGGCTGACAACAACTTACCTGGTTTCAGTTACCTTAACACCTCTCATGGCATCAAATCTATTCTGTTCTCAAGCTACCATATGGAATTCAAGAAAGATGGGCAGCGCTTGGATCAAAGTATAAGGAAGAACATAGAGTTGCCTTTCCTCCTTTTTCCTACTTCTGCAAGTTCATCAAAATAATTGCAGACACTAAGAATGACCCAAGTTTCTCATATGGGGACTGTAACTCTCTTAGTACACTCTCTCCAAGACCTACGAACACACGTATGTTGCACAGAGAACGTAGAGGTCCAGCGTTAGTGAAAAGGACTAATGTTCTACCTGCACCTGCTACAGTTCTTGAAAAGACTGATCAAAACAAGAAAACTGAGGACCCAAATCAGCAGTGTCCAATACACAACAAACCACATCCACTTAAGAAATGTATCAGCTTCAGAAAGAAAACCCTCCAAGAACGTAAGGAACTTTTGAAGAAATTTGGGGTTTGCTACAAATGCTGTGCCTCCACAGAACACTTTGCAAAGGACTGTAAAGCGATCATCAAATGTATAGAGTGTGACAGTGATGACCATGTGACAGCTCTTCATCAATATCTGCACAATTCTACTACTCTCAGAAACATTCTTCCTGAGGCAAAGCAAGGCGGGGAGCGCCCAGATCAAGCAGCACCTATGACCCCAGTGTTCACTACATGTACAAATGTCTGTGGAGAAGGATTCTGCGACAAATCTTGTGCAAAGATATGCTCGGTCCATGTATACCCCAAAGGTCTACCTGAAAAGGCCATAAGACTGTATACTATTCTGGATGATCAGAGTAACAGATCTCTTGCAAGAACACAGTTTTTTTAACTTCTGAACATAACTGGAGATGCTCTGCCTTATACTCTAAGAAATTGTTCCGGCACTACAGAAGTCTTAGGTAGGAGAGCCAGTGGTCTTGTACAGGTGAAACTCGAAAAATTAGAATATCGTGCAAAAGTTCATTTATTTCAGTAATGCAACTTAAAAGGTGAAACTAATATATGAGATAGACTCATTACGTGCAAAGCAAGATAGTTCAAGCTGTGATTTGTCATAATTGTGATGATTATGGCTAACAGCTCATGAAAACCCCAAATCCACAATCTCAGAAAATTAGAATATAACATGCAATCAATAAAACAAGGATTGTACATAGAACAATATCGGACCTCTGAAAAGTATAAGCATGCATATGTACTCAGTACTTGGTTTGGGCCCCTTTCACAGCAATTGCTGCCTCAATGAGGCATGGCATGAAAGCTATCAGCCTGTGGCACTGCTGAGGTGTTATGGAAGACCAGGATGCTTCAATAGCGGCCTTCAGCTCTTCTGCATTGTTCGGTCTCATGTCTCTCATCTTTCTCTTGGCAATGCCCCATAGAGAATCAGGTCAGGTGAGTTTGCTTGCCAATCAAGCACAGTAATCCCACTGTCATTGAACCAGGTTTTGGTGCTTATGGCAGTGTGGGCAAGTGCCAAGTCCTGCTGGAAAAGGAAGTCAGCATCCCCATAAAGCTTGTCTGTGGAAGGAAGCATGAAGTGCTGCAAAATCTCCTGGTAGACGGCCGCGTTGACCCTGGACTTAATGAAGCACAGTGGACCAACACCAGCAGATGACATGGCTCCCCAAGTCAACACAGACTGTGGAAACTTCACACTGGACTTCAAGCATCTTGCAGTGTGTGCCTCTCCATTCTTCCTCCATACTCTGGGTCCTTGGTTTCCAAATGAGATGCAAAAGTTGCTGTCATCAGAAAAGAGGACTTTGGACCACTGAGCAACAGACCAGGTCTGTTTTTCTTTAGCCCAGGTAAGATGCTTCTGACGTTGTTTGTTGTTCAGGAGCGGCTTGACAAGAGGAATACGACATTTGAAGCCCATGTCCAGGATCCGTCTGTGTGTGGTGGCTCTTGATGCACTGACTCCAGCCTCAGTCCACTCCTTGTGAAAGTCCCCAACACTTTTGAATAGCCTTTTCCTGACAATCCTCTCCAGGCTGCGGTTATCCCTGCTGCTTGTGCACTTTTTTCTTCCACACTTTCCCCTTCCAAATAACTTTCTATTAATGTGCTTTGATACAGCACTTTGGGAACATCAAACTTCTTTTGCAATTGCCTTTTGAGGCTTTCTCTCCTTATGGAGGGTGTCAATGATGGTTTTCTGCACAACTGTCAGGTCAGCAGTCTTTCCCATGATTGTGATTCCTACTGAACCAGACTGAGAGACCATTTAAAGGCTCGGGAACCCTTTGCAGGTGTTATGGCTTAATTAGCTGATTAGAGTGGGACACTTTGAGCCTAGAATATTACACCTTTTCACAATATTCTAATTTTCTGAGATTGTGGATTTGGGGTTTTCATGGTTTTCATGAGCTGTAAGCCATAATCATCACAATTATGACAAATCACGGCTTGAACTATCTTGCTTTCCATGTAATGAGTCTATCTCATATATTAGTTTCACCTTTTAAGTTGCATTACTAAAATAAATGAATTTTTGCACGATATTCTAATTTTTCGAGTTTCACCTGTAGTTGCTCCTCTGAATGACAATGTGGAAATATCTTTGCCCACTATCACTGAGTGCAACCAGATTCCAAACATCAAAGAGGAGATCCCTACTCCTGAAGCTGCTTTTCACCATTCTCACTTAAAGCACATAGCCAACCATATCCTGTGGTTACTTGGTTGAGACATCCTAAGGATGCGCAAAGTTCATCATCAAATCAACAGTTCTTAGGATTAAATGCAGAAGCATTTTTTAGGGAACTATGTTCATATTCATTTCGTGATATCTTAGTAGTCCCATTACTATTTTTCTCTTTATTAATTTCAAAGAATAGATAGAGAAATTCTCTTATCTAAGAAAAAAGAGAATAAGAATAATTTTGAGGATACATTCTTTGTCACTGATTTTAATATGCAATATAAAAAAGTTGAACATATTTTCAAGAAGTACTGGCCAATTTTGCTAAAAGATAACCCCCTAAAAAATATTATCCTGATAAGACCAAGATTTGTATATAAAAAAAAATAAATCGTTGAGAACGAAGATAGTCCATAACGTAATAGATCCACCTAAAAAGGTTAATTTATTCCCTGATATAGAAGTTTTTTTTCCATTGTAACAAGTGTAAGGCTTGTAAGACTATAAATAGAGAACTCAAAAAGAAAAAGAAAAGTTTTTATTCAACATCTTCTAAGAAAGAATATAAAATTAATTTGTTGATTTCTTGTAATTCGTCACATGTAATCTATGTTCTAGAGTGCCCGTGCCACCTCCAATATGTTGGTAGAACAGGGAGGTGCTTGAAAACAAGGATAGGAGAACATATTGGGAATATAAAAAGAGGTTTTGACAAGCATAGTGTGTCGAGACACTTTAAACTAAAGCATAATAGTGATCCTAGTTTACTTACATTCTATGGCATAGATAGGGTTAATCAACACTGGAGAGGTACTGATATGATTAATGAGATATCTAAGAGAGACATATTGGATATACAAATTAAATTCATTAAAACCCAATGGGTTGAATATAGACATTGATTTAAATTGTTTTCTCACTAATAAATTAAAATTCATGGCCAATACACACCTGTATTGTGTTAGATTCATCCATTTTTGTTATGAATTTGGACACAGAAAAGATTTATTTACCAATTGCTTTTTTTGGGTAATTGTTAATATTAGAGTTCTCCTTTAACCACCTCCCGTCCGGCCGTTGTATATGAACGGCCGGACGGTGGCACTGCAGGGTCGGGTGGCCGTCTATAAACGGCCTCCCCGCACCCTGCTTGTGCGCACTCCCTGGGAGCGCGCAGCACCGCGATCCGGTGCCCGCTGTGTCCTCCGGACACAGTGAAACACCGATCGTCGGACGGGACCTCTGTACGAGGTCCCGATCATGTGATCACTGATTGGCCAATCAGTGATCACATGCAAAGTAGTAAGCAAGATGTCACTTCTGACATCATTGCTTACTACGTGTGAAATCTGTGAATGATCACAGAGGTCACATGGTACAAGGCTATTCACAAAAGCCTTGTACCATGTGACAAGCTGTGACCAATCACAGCTCACTCAGTAGTTCTCAATGGCTGCAAGAATGCACACAGAGAGAAAGAGAAATGATTGCTTTTACATCCTATATGGGTGTAAAAGCAATCAGTGCAAAAAAAAAAAAAAAAATCTTCATCACCCCCCACAAGTAGTACAGTGTCACCATGGTGACACTGTACTGCTAGGGTGACAGTATGTAAATAAAAATAAAAAATAATAATAAAAAAAAATTAAATAAAAATGTAAAAAAAAATGTTTAAAAATTATAATTTTTGCTTATAAACTAATTTGGATTTTTTTTTTTTTACTAAAAAGATAACGGAATAAATTTTGGCTAAGATTTATGATGAAATATTATTTATTTGCAAAATTTTATTAAAAAAAACACTTTTTTTCAAAATTTTTGGGCATTTCATTTACATAGCAAAAAAAATACAAATCCCAGTGGTGAATAAATACCACCAAAAAAAAGCTTTATCTGTCTCAAAAAAATGTTCATTTGGGTACAGTGTTGCATGACCGCGCAATTGTCATTCAAAGTGTGATAGCGCTAAAAGCTGAAAATTGCCCTGGTCAGGAAGGGGGTAAAAGTCTGGAAGTGGTTAATGAAGGTACTGGCCCTTTAAATATCGATTCATGTGGGCATAACAAATGTGTATTGTTCTTGGTGGTGAGAGGATAGATTGAACCATATGAGGCACATTCAATTGTGTTGTTATTGGTTGCAATCTCCCCCCTCTGTAAGATATGTTTTTCTATGTATATTTTTTATGTATGTTTTAATATGTCGTTCCTGCTTGATATATACGTGGTAATTGCATAATTATGTGATATATATATATATATATGGTTATTACATATGTTATTAGTAATAATGGGAGCTTTGGGAGATTTAGTCTTTTATTCAATTATATTGCTGTATTGCTGGTTCGATACAATGCCGCATTATCGCTAATATAGAGTATATATAGAGAGAGCAGGACGTCTCACATACATCCGCTCCGTGAGGATGTCTGGTGATGAAACGCATAGGGCGGAGCCTGTGGATGTGATGTCACGACGTTCCCGAGGCTGTCGGCATCTGTGTATGCTGGAGGAGGCTGGGTTCGTCTCTTATGTTGAAAACGCTGTTTTTGCTGGTGTCGGCTGGGACACCTTGTTTGTGAGTGCAATGAGATATATATAGTTTTAATAAAATTGTTTTAATGATACTGCACCATGAGCTTTCTTCTCTTGATTCCCGAGTACTGCTATGATTATATGAAGAGGCGGTGACCAAAAAGCGATATCCCATGTTTTGCTGAATACCCTCCTGCAGAGTATTGCTCCCAGTCCATAGGAAATTTGCTGATGATTCTCTTGCAGAGTATTGCTCCCAGAGCAAAAAGCACTTATGCTGGTTTATAATATAATCAGCATATAGCTCTGGTGAGTTTATTTAATTTATCTGGTGGTGGATTTGTATCACGGTGATATAATTTGGACACTGGAATTTTTTGAATAATAATCTTTGGTTAAAGACACTAAAACAAAAGGACCATCTGCCACTGGTGTTTGGACTTTATTTGATGCACGTTATTGATATTTATGTTTTTTATTATTTGGAATATATGAATAGTTATATATTCAATATTTTAGTTGGTATGAGTGCAAACCTATTATTTTACTGTTACATGCACCTTTTTGGTTAGGTTTTGCAGCAGCACATATATATATATATATTTATATTTTTATAATTTTTATCACAGGTTTTTGGCGCTATTCTTATTATCTTTGACAAAAAAGGTTTTATAATATTATTCACTTTCAAGGGTGGAAGTGTGACTTTTTTGGACTATTTGAATTTTACACAAGCTGGGTTTACATATTTTGTGCAATATTTAATTTGGGATGCCGAATGCTGATTGATTGGACTCAAATCTCTGCCCAATGAAGAAGAAGCTATTGACCTTCTTACTAGAACCCAGAACATGCTTGCCACTGCAAACCTCAGACTTCACAAAATCATCTCTAACAGCGACAAGGTCATGATAGCCTTTCCTTCTGATGACCATGTTGTGTGAAGAAATTCCAACTAGGATCTGACCTTTCTGTTACACAACACAGTCTTGGATTGCTTTGGAATGTTAAACAAGACACATTCACATTCCAAGCATCAGGCTGTGACAAGCCTTTCACAAAGCAAGGGGTATTGTCTACAGTGAACAGCATTTATGATTCGTTAGGTTTCATTACACCTCTCACCATTCAGGGTAAGATACTGCTGAGACAACTTACTTCTGAAAGCTCAGACTGGGATACCCCCTTACCCAAGGAGAAACAACAAAGATGGGAATCCTGGAAACAGTCTCTAAAAGCATTAGAACAACTCCAGACTACCACGTTCTTACACCCAAGCATCCTTAAAGAATGCCACCAGAAGAGAGATTCATGTCTTCTCTGATGCTTCCAACGAAGCTATTGCTGTGGTGGCTTATCTTCGAGCTATGGATCCCAGCGTAAAGTGGGTGTAGGATTTATCATGGGCAAGACCAAGCTCACACCAAAACCTGCACATACTATTCCAAGGCTTGAACTTTGTGCAGCTGTGTTAGCTGTGGAAATTGCTGAGCTTATAAAACTTGAAACAGATGTTGAAATAGACTACTTTGACTATTATACAGACACCAAAATAGTGCTAGGATATATACATAATTGCACAAGACAGTTCTACGTGTATGTCGGCAACAGAGTGGAACGCATAAGGAAGTTATGCCCGAACAATGGCACTATGTTCCCACAAGCCTCAACCCTGCTGACTGCGGCAGTCGTGCAGTACCTACTACTGCATTTTGGGACACATCTTGGCTATATCCACCATGAAAGAAGGTTCTGCACACCTTTACTTCAGGCCTATGAAGGAACTAGTACTTCTTTTGCCCAAAGAGGAAGACAAGTCATCAACCTGAATTAAAGGGAGGTAAGAAGGAATCGTGCATGTTGCTGCCTTCCCCTCTGAATATGGATTTCCATGTCTCAGCCTGGACTTTCAAGACCAACATCTGCAAGTATTATGCTAAATGTTTGCATTGTTTTTCTTTGTTCTTCCCTTCCCTCTTGTTTTGCAGATGTTCCTGGAAAGAATATTCATTATTTATATTGGACTTGAACTAAAGTTTATTATCATAGAAATCATAGATTTCGATGGGGAGTGGCATGTTTCACATGACTGTCATATTGACTGTCATATGCCTTTAAGTGTTTCTGTGTTTTGTTTCTGCTCCTCCCTATCCTTTGGTTTGGTTAATTCTGTATAGATAGCCTTCCCCCTTTCCCAGAAATGCATTGTAGCTCTAGCTTCATGTCATGGAACAGGAATCATTATGATCTTTTCACCTATTGAATGTTCATTGTTGTAAGATTCTCTCAGTTTATGGAATAAACTTCACAAGATCTACAAGATGTCTTATCGATTGAGTCACTGACTGTGGTATCCAGCTGAGGTTGAAGTTATCGCTATCTCATCACAACTGTAAGTTACAGAGATCAAACTATCAATGCTTAGATTGGAGAAACAGAACAACTCCCCTATGTTGAGGGCATGTGGCCTGGTCTGGCTTAGGATGGGGATGCTGAACTTCCCTTTTCTGGCTAGCCGGACTGCTTGCCTTCATAATGGTCTGGCCCCCCTTAAACATCCATACTTGACCTCTATCTAGGACACGGGTCTTGTATTGATTTTGGAGAGGGCCCCAAGCATTTTTGTTTTCTTTTGTGTGGGGTCTTCCTTATAAATCCATACTTGACCCTTATCTAGGACAAAGGTCTGATATGTATTTTGAGGGTACAAAATGCATCTTTTGTTTTTCTGCAGGGCCTTTGGCCTGGTAGCATTCAGAAGGAGAGTAAGGTACATGGTTGCCACTTGCTGTTTTCTGGGTATCCAGGCTGCATGGATTTTTCTGGGGACTCCCCCCCCCCACAATAAAAAACATAAAATGATGTGGAATCCTCATCAAAATACATACTGGACCCTTATCCAGGCATGAGCCTTCCCGCAAAACCATACCAGGTCATATACCCTCAATATTCAGAGGATAATTTTGCAGGGAGGGCCTATTGGAAAAATATTTTTATTGATATAATGTAGATCCATTGTTTATCACAATAAATAATGCCTGATGACACAAACATTGTGTCAGCAATCCTCTTCTGTTATGTTCTTGTTGCAAATGACATCTCTCCATCTGTCATCTGAATGATGAAAGCAGCCAGCGACGCTGGCTGACATCATTGGCCAAATATGGCCATGACAAAATTTGGTCAAAGACATCACCTGGGATCCCTGGCTACTTTGATTACAAACTAAAGCAGGTGAGGAATCAGAACTATAGTTATAGATCAGCAATAGATTTTACCTTCTAAAGAGTTTTTGAGAGTACATCGTACAGGTGTGTCACTTCATTTTCAGGTTGACGGTATCCATCAAGCATGTTATTTATTTGCCTCAAAACCGCTCTCTGTACATATACCTCCTGGTATTGAGATGGTTATATTGTGTTCATGGTTGGGACTAAAACAATGGTCTTGGTACTTTTTTTTTCTTCTACAGCCGCTGGATTATTTTTACAGGCTGCGGAAGTGCTCACCTCCAGCACCACCTTACCGGGCTCTCCCAAGCTATTGGGAAGCCTGGAAAGGATGTGACCAGTGGCATCAGCTTCCCTGAACACGTGAGAGGAACTGATGTTGTTCTTCCCACTGTGTGATGGCAGAAATCGTAAGCAATAAGGATTTCATACCTTCTAGTTTCAGTTTGTTTCTTTATAAGTCGTTGCTGGCTTTTGAAGCAGCAAATCAAACTGATCTCCATTTGATCTGCTGCTTTGGAGGCCAGAAGATAGATCTGGGGTCTTATAGATCTGGGGTCACACCACACATGAGGTATCACAGCTAACATCAGAGCAAGGGCAATTATTCTTCTACCAGACCTCTTGCGTAACTCTAAACTGCCAACCTGTAAAGGCTTTTTAAACCACCACCTATGGATAATTTAATGTACCATACTTTGTCACTGTTCCACGGGCTTGCACAATTTTAAAGTGAGGCATGTTTGATATCTATATACTCATCATCTTTTATAATTTACCAAAAAATTGGGTATTATCCTGTATTGGGTATTTCTGTTCATTAAAATCATTAACCTCCCTGGCGGTATTCCTGAGTGTAGATCGGGGTAAAATTTCAGTACCAAGAGCGGGAACCCCGAGCTACACTTGGGCTTACCATGCGGGATTGCTCAGGGAGTCCCTGCAGCGCTTACCTTGTCCTTCGCTCCCGCGATGCGTCCCTTGCAGCATCCCTGGCCATCTCCTCCGGGCGTTCCGTGTTCTGGTCCCTGTGACGTTGGGACGTATTGCGGCCGTAACCGGCGGCAAATTTAAAAATTTAAAAAAATTGCATTTTTTTGTAAACGAATATTACATAGTAAAACATTGCTGTTTCAAACCATTTCACATACATTTTGTCCCTACTGCTTTGTCCTGTGCCCTGCCTGCATTTTGACTGTTCTTTCTGCCTGGAAACTTAGAAAAGTCCATGGCGTCCAAAAAGTGTCCCTTTAGGTCAAAAGCGGTTTTAGACCATCTAGAGAACAGCGATAGTAAATCAGAACCACTTGCAGAATTGAGTGATAATGATTCGTGGGGAAATTCATCATCAGACACTGAAAACGATTCTGCGTCTTTGCTCAGCGATGTGCGAACTTGGCGCTATATTTCAAATTTCAGTGTATTTGGTTTTATTATATTATTGAATTAAATTTATTATAATATTATTTTTTATGATTTTTCATTAAACTATCATTTATGATTTCGTGTTTCAAGTTTTATCATATCGTTGAATCGTTGAATATCGTATAGAATGTTTACTAGACTCTTGTTCGGACAGATTTCAGTGAGTTATTCCTAAAAATTACAGCCTACAATAAAAAAATACATATTTCCATGCAAAATAATGGTACCGCTTGCAGCACCAAAAATCTGAAATAATCATACCGCCAGGGAGGTTAAAGTGTATTTTTTCCAAAAAAATTGTGTTTGAAAAACTGCTGTGCAAATACCATAGTTACATAGTTGGTAAGGTTGAATAAACACACCAGTCCATCCAGTTCAACCTGTGTGGGTGTGTGTATGTGTTCATGTCAAAAACATGGCCTGTATCCCTGTATACTGTGTTTGTCAACGAACCCATCCTGCTGACACCACCAATTGAGGAAGTGAGTTGCACATCCTTACCGCCCTGACAGTGAAAAGACCCCTACGCAGTTTAAGGTTAAACTGCTTCTCCTCCAATTGCTTCGAGTGGCCGCTTATCTTTTTTTACTCCCTGAGACTGAAAAGTTTATTTCCTATAATTGAATAAGATATTTGTATATTGCTATCATATCCCACTCAAGCATCTCTTCTCCAATGAGAATAGGTTTAATGTTTGTGGTTGTTCCTTGTAATTGAGGTCCTCCAGTCCCCTTATTAACATTGTTGCCCTTCTCTGGACTCTCTCCAGTTCCCGCACCTCCCTCCTGAGGACTGGTGACCAGAACTGGGCACCATACTCTAGGTGTTGCCGAACCAGAGTTTCATAAAGTGTAAGGATTATAGTTTTATCTCTTAAGTAAATTCCCTTTTTAATGCACGCTAATATTTTTCTAGCTTTGCTTGCTGCAGCTTGGCATTGCATGCAATTGCTGAGCTTGCCGTCTACTAGGACCCCCAGATCTTTATCCATCCTGGATTCCTCCAGAGGTTCTCCCCCTAGTGAGTAATTTTCATTCATATTTTTAGACCCCAACTGCATTACTTTACATTTTTCAACATTAAACCTCATTTACCATGTAGTTCCCCTCCCTATTATTTTAATGAGGTCTTCATGTAAAATTTCTATATCGTGCTGTGATGTTATTGCCCTACATTGCTTTGTATCATCAACAAACACTTAATATATTGTAGTATTGAGTGTAGTTTAGAAAAGTTGGCTTTTTTAAAATTTTGTGTGTTTGTACTACCCTCATGCTGCCTTATCCTATGATTTAGGATGAATGTGATTGTCCTGTGATCGCTGGTTCCCAAAATTGTCCCGTATTTCCACATCTGTGACCAGATCTGTGTTATTTGTAATTCACAGATCTAGTATTGCATTCTTTCTAGTCAGGGCATCCACCAATTGGCTTATGAAATTGTCCTGTAAGCCACTTAAGAAATGACGAGCCTTACAATGCCTTGAAAAAGTATTCGTACCCTTTGAAATTTTCCACATTTTTTCATGTCACAACCAAAAACGTAACATAAATGTATTTTATTGGGATTTTGTGTTATAGACCAACACAAAGTGGCTCTTAATTGTGATGTGGAAGGAAAATGATAAATGGTTTTCAAAATTTTTTACAAATAAATAACTGAAATGTGTGGCGTGCATTTGTATTCATCCCCCTTTACTCTGATACCCCTAAGTAAAATCTAGTGGAACAAATTGCCTTCAGAAGTCATCCTATTAGTAAATAGAGTCCACCTGTGTGTAATTTAATCTCAGTATAAATAGAGTCGTTCTGTGAATCCCTCATAGGTTTGTTAGAGAACATAAGTTAACAAACAGCATCATGAAGGCCAAGGAACACACCAGACAGGTCAGGGATATCGTTGTGGAGACGTTTAAAGCAGGATTAGGTTATAAAAAAATATCCCAAGCTTTGAACACATCACCCTGAACACACCATCCCCACCGTTGAACATGGTGGTGGCAGCATCATGTTGTAGGAATGCTTTTCTTCAGCAGGGACAGGGAAGCTGGTCAGAGTTGATAGGAAAATGGATGGAGCCAAATAAAGGGCAATCTTAGAAGAAAACCTGTTGGAGTCTGCAAAAGACTTGAGACTGGGGCAGAGGTTCACCTTCCAGCAGGACAACGACCTTAATTCAGTCAGAGATACAATGGAATGGTTTAGATCAGCCTTTCTCAACAGGGTGCCTTGAGGTTTCTTTAGGGGTGCCTTGGAAAAATGTCTAAAAAATTCTCAATACTTGTATACAAACTAGCAGGTGGAACGAACCTGCCTTTTAGTTACACAAAGTCACAGGTTTTCATTGTGCACCATTATGACGTTCTAGCTGCCGGTGTCCTGACAACCAATTACATCATCAGTTGATAAGGAGGATGTCAGCTCCCTGCACAGCATCCTAGCATCCTAGTTTTTTTTAGAATAGGGTGCCTCAAGACTGTCCATAATTTTAAAGGGTGCCTTGGGACTGTCCATGCTTTCAAAGGGTGCCTTGACTGAAAAATGATTGAGAAACACTGGTTTAGATCAAAGCATATTCATGTATTAGAATGGCTCAGTCAAAGTCCAGACCTAAATCCAACTGAGAATCTGTGGCAAGACTTAAAAATTGCTGTTTACATATGCTCTCCATCCAATCTGAAAGAGCTTGAGCTATTTTGCAAAAAAGAATAGGCAAATATTTTACTCTCTAGATGTGCAAAGCTGGTAGAGACATACCCAAACAGACTTACAGCTGTAATTGCACTGAAAGGTGGTCCTACAAAGTATTGACTCAGGAGATGAATACAAATGCACGCCACACTTTTCAGATATTTATTTGTAAAAAATGTTGAAAACCATTTATAATTTTCCTTCCACTTCACAATTGTGCCAATTTGTATTGGTCTATCACATAAAATCCCAATAAAATACATTTACGTTTTTGGTTGTAACATGACAAAATGTGGAAAATTTCAAGGGATATGAATACTTTTTCAAGGCACTGTATATAAGTGAGCTGTTCCTTCCGCCCAGTCAATATCTGGATAGTTGAATTCCCTCATTGTGATGACAATGCTGTGCCTAGCTGCCGTTTCTAATTGTGATATGAGGTTCAACTCATCTTAATCCTTCAGGTTAGGGGACCTTTAGCATATCTCCACTATTATTTTCCCCCATTTCTCTTCCCTTTGGAGTTCCACCCACAGGAATTTCACCTCACCCCATGCCCTATTTGCAGTGTCATCCCTTATGCTCACTAGCAAATTGTTTTTGATATACAGGCAAACCCCTATTCCTCTTTTACACTCCCTGTCCATCCAATACAAGGAATACCCAATTTGTGGCTTAGTGGTTAGCACTTCCACCTGACAGTACTAGGGTCGTTGGTTTGAATCTCAGCCACGGCACCACCTGACTGGAGTTTGCATGCTCTCCCTGTGCCTGCGTGGGTTTCCTCCGGGTACTCCGGTTTCCTCCCACACTCCAAAGACTTGCAGGTAGGTTAATTGGCTCCTGTCTAAATTGTCCATAGTATGTGTATGTATGAATGTGAGTTAGGGACCTTAGATTGTACACCCCTTGAGGGTTAGGGACTGATGTGAATGTACAATATATATATATGTAAAGCTCTGCGTAAATTGATGACGCTATATAAGTACCTGAAATAGATAAATAAATACCCCTGGATAGATGCTGACCAATCATGTGAGCTGTCAAACCAAGTTTCTGATATTCCCACAAAGTCAAAATCCTCGTCGTGTATCAGCAGCTGCAGTTTATCCATTTTGTTAGCTAGGCTTTTAGCATTTGTGTACATGCCTCTTAGTTTTCTACCTGTGTATATTATTTCCTTCTTAGTTTTTCTGTGGCTGTGATTATGATTGGCCAACCTACTCACCCAGGGTTTAGGTATTATGGTGACATAACAAATTGCAATGCCCACCATTTTATTCTCTAAGACCTCTGATTAAAAATATTTAATGCTTGGGAGTTCTAAGTAATTTTCTAGCAAAAAAGCAGATTTTTACATATATGACAGAAATGCCAGAATTGGCATGTTGCCTTTAAGCGTTATTAAAATATCTGCTCCCTGTCAAATAGAATTTTTGTAAATTCTGCTTTGATACACATTTCCCATACCCAGCTACCAGTGTAATTTTTTAAAAAAACTTGCACATTGGTCTTGAAAAAGGCCAGAAAAATTACAAGATTCAGCTCCAATTCAAAGAAGTTTGGGCACTATGTTTAGGATTTGCAAATCAATTTTCAATTGTTCGGTGAACATCCAACAAACCAAACCTGACTTGGTTCTTTAATCATTATTGATAACCACTTCCATGTAGTAATAACTCTGATAACAACTAAGCCAAAGTTGACTTAAGCTAGCCATATATGGATCAAATTTTGGTGGTTTCTGCTGAATCTGTCAAAATATAAGCTGTAAGTATCCCTATCGGCACCACCCTCGACAGAAGACGATTTTAAAATCAACTGTGCTGGCAGGTAAGTTATTGGTTAAACAGCGACTGCATCCTATAATATTTTGTTTTCTTTTCACTTTTAACGACAACTCAAAATTTTGGATTTGTTCTTAGTTCCAGTTCTGGTAACAGCTGTCACCAGAACACAGAGATCGTTAATCTCCCAGTAGGGGCATATACAGCAGTTAAAACCTGATAGAGATTCTTACCGTTCTTCACTTTATCAAAACCAACAACAAAGTTTTTGCTTTAAACTAAATTTTTATTACTACCTGCATGTAGTAATATGTGGGTGTGGGGAACAAAGAAATGAAAATAAGTTTGCTGTATTATGTATATCCACATTAGACATAGCAAATGAGCAATTGAGCATTTCATGGGTTATGAATTGCATTGCCAGGTTTATCACTTTGTTCACCATACCATAGTGCATGAAAAGGAGTAACTCTTAACACTCTAATCTATAGTGTTTACATACAGTAGGTTGCCAAAGTTAGTAATCTGTTGCTTGCAAGACCTACACTGCTCTCTCCCTGTTGCTGTTGTAGTTACCAATTAGCCCATGCAGAATACAGTAATCCTTTTCAGCTCATGAGTTCCTTATTCAATTTCGTTTGATTTAGAAAGTTGGTACAAACAGTATTTGTTTCTAAAGATTCCATACTATTCTGTTAAAGATAATTTATAATGGTTTTGCATCAGTTTTATAGTTAAGGTTTACTATTTTTTAAGTGTGGTTTTTTTAACTTTTTGCTTTTTTACTATATATACCTTTATCTTTGTTTTACCAAAACATTTAATACACGACAAAGGATATCCAGAGCATTACGGATAATGCAGCAATAGTTTTCAAACTGCCCACCTCTGATTTAAAATTTTGATTGGCCTCTTTAAAAATGTCACACCACAAGAAATATGTCATAATTACGCGACAAACCACTGTACTTTCACTTTTAATTTTTTAACAGTTGTATGTAACTTTTTTCCCAGAAAGGGTTTGTTATATAAAATCGTACTCCTGGAAGTTTAAACTTTACCATAACTAGGGTTTAGGGAATAATGAAAAATTCACTCCACAGCAGGGGCGGACTGACCATTTGGAGACTAGGGCACTGCCCGAGGTCAGTAGGGGGCCCCATGAGATGCCCCTGGTACCTTTTTCATAGGCTTTTTTGAGTTTGGGCAAGGACACAGGGGCCCCATGATCCCCTATTGCCCGGGGGCCACTTGAGTTGTCAGTCCGCCCCTGCTCCACAGGTGAATCGGGGTACCAAACTTCAGCATTTTCTCCTGTGGATGAACACTTTGTCCTGAATAATAATGCACTGGTAAGAAATGGTCTGTCGGATACCTCCTTTGTTACATACCTGCATGAACTATCTGTTTGGGGGGAAGGGGGGCAAGAAATAAACCCCAACTCTGAAAAAATATGACCAAATTCACTGCAAGTTCTCACTATCGCAAATCCATTTACTCTTTCCTAACCATAACATCTGGGAGGCAGAATTCTGTTTCAATTTATGTAAAGGTACCCTTTGGCCTTAACTAACAGTTGTGTGATACAGTTGTCTTCTGCTGTATCAAGTGACATGTGTATGGTTGCCTGCAGACAGTGCTGGCCAACACCTCTCAGAGGCCTAAATGAGCTAGAAAACCTAAACCTAAAAACAATTGATGTTAATTTCACCAATATACCCAAACAGCATTTCTCTGCTTCCTCTTTCCATAGTGCTTGGCTGAGCATTTATATTTATGCCTCCAGTGGCTGGGTGATTTTCCTGAGGGAGGTCAGATTCCTTCAAGTGCTACTACCATATAATTAGCAGCACCTTCTTTTGACCACACCAGGGATTATTTTACTAAACGTAATGCTCATGTTTCTCGTTTGGTTTGAGTGCATTTCTTGAGCAAGGAGTGTTTGTTTTAAACTAACAGAATCAATCTTTTGTTAGAAAGACGGCACCTCTTCTCCAAAAGTGTTTTGGATGTTACTGAAAATAATCTAGCCAATAATCTTGTTTAAAAAAAAAAGCAACAAAGTAAAGCTAGATGAGTAGTGATTTCAAGTGACATGAAAATCAATGTGTAATATATTAGATATAGAGAGGGTTCCTAGCAGACAATAAAACAATCTACATTTTATTACTCTTTAAAGTGTAAATTTTACCATGTAAGCAGGACTTTTAAAGGCAAAGGGACAGGATACAGAACACTGTACTTCACAGCCTAGTTGCCAAAATCACATTGTTTCCATTGTAGAGAAGGTGTCAGATATTAGACAAGAAGAAAACTCTTCAGAAAAAGAGCAGATGAAACTGCCAATATAACATGTTACAGCGGAGCTGTGTAATGTTGAGGGTAGTACCCCAGACATGTCTAATATTAACTTGGCTGGTCAATCCCCCAAAACTAAACTGGGACCTGCGACACCTTCTAAAATGACCAAAAAAGTAAATATTAAGCTGGCCATACACTTTTCAAATTGCGTCCAAAATTTTTTATTTTAAGAACATTAGTTTGATTTTCTAAGTGTTCGTTATCAACTGCAGTGATAAGTAAGTTCAAAGACGCAGGATGGAACATTTTTGTTAATGAACAGGGTATGTAGTTTTTGCTTTAGTAAAGTCTGTTCATTTCAAAATTGACTGTTAAATAAAACAAGATTTTGAATTACTTTTGAACGAGATTCATCAAATGCTCAAATATACTGAGAATTTTCATACAAATTTCTGTGCTGATTTTTGTCCGATTTTTCATTCGAAAATCTACTAGAGTATAGCCAGCTTTATTCAAGAAAATATAATTTTTGTTTATGCACCATGCAAAGGAAGTGAAGTGTTTGCTACTGAAAGTGGAAAGTACAGTAAGCCTGGGTTCACACTGATGTGGTGTGGAATTTGCAGCGTTTTCTGTGCGAATTCCGCAAAGCATCAGAATCGCACCCTGTTCATGCGAACCAATGCGGGTGTGTATGTTATGTTAACAACACCCCGAAATTGGTCCACAAAACGCAGTGCGATGTGCAGAATCGGATCGCATGGGTGTGAACACCCATGCAATCCGATTATAGTGCAGATCCAAAGAAGGGTCCTGCACCTTTTTTAGTGCAGGTGCGGTGCGGTTTGAGGCACACATAATGTATGGCTCCAATCGCACCGCACACAAATCGCATGTGATTTGCACAGAAATACAGTGCAGTTCCTGTGTGAATCACATGCGATATACCGTACCGCATTAGTGTGAACCTAGCCTAAATGTAAACTTCAGCTTTTTAAAATGTACTTTTAATGTCACTGTTTTCTGACATGTGTCTAGATTCTGCTGTGTTTGGCTAATATCTAACATTAATGTAGCATCAGCTTTATTGTATTCTCTACTTATATCATATTGTGCTGTATATTTTTAATTTTTCAGTCAGATTTAGTTCCCATTCTTTCTTTCTTTTCTTAGTTTCTCATTGTGCTCTTCCTTTCAGGCCCTGTCCCTTTCAGATTTCTTTGGTTACTATAGAGATGGTCACATGACTAAATGGGTACCAGAATCAGTCTGGGTGTAACTGCCAGGGTATGATCTAAGGGTCACCATACATTAGACAAGCTGATTGTGCAATGTTATTTCAACCAGCATCACATGTGGGGATTATCTAGGGTGATCTGCTGTTTTCAGGAAGTTATGTACAGCCCTGCCCCTCCGGAGGTGCACAGAGACTCAGTGATGACATCACTAGGTTTAAAAAAAGAAGGTATGAAATGAAAATAGAAATGTTTAATTTAAATATTTAAAGTGTTACTAAACACACAACAGTAAAATCAGTCTGTATATGCAGTAAAGCATGCTTGTTATACTCACTGTGGAACCTAATGGGTTAATTCCCTGCATTGATAAGACATATTGTGTGGAGACACTGCACATGCTCAGTTTGGTGTATTGCTAGTGTTAAATATCGTGACACTTATATTATTTAAGTGTCTGTCTTTAGGCGTTTGAGGCAAATTGTTCTAGTGCCAGGCTGATTTAAAACAGTGTGACTTTTATTTAATTCACACTTGGCATCAAAAATGAATACAAAAGATAAAATAAAATACAGAGTAAAATATAACAAAAGTTGTAGATTATGGAAAAGAAATAAGCTTTGGAGAAATGTCTAATCTCTTGCCTGTTCTATGACAAGTGTTTCAGTCTTGGCAAGGAAGACAACAGGTGTATCAAGGCTTTGCAGGCCTTACCAGGAGACAAATATGTCAGTGCGTGTCAGCTGTATAATGTCTTGATGTATGAGTGTGAGTGAGTGTATGTGTCTCTCTATCTCTAAGGCACATCTTATATATATTTTACCAGACCAACCCACTAAACAGTTATTTCCTAATTCAGTGTTGGCTAAATAAGTAAAACCCTTATTTGTGCTTCTTCTAAACATATACTCTTAGTCTCCATATATGTAAGCCTTCTAAACGTATACTTAGTATGACGTTATTTGAAAACCTCTTAGACGACAGAAATATATGATACTGTCATCTGATATAATGGCTTCACATATCTTTAGAAAGGGACAATGTTCACATAAATGCATATAACCAACTATAATTGATACTAAACTTATCACACACTATTCCTAACTAATAAATTGATTATATGAAATAATTATCCAACTAACTATATTATGGATTAGACATGATTTTCTTTATAAAAGACATATCCTTTCTTTGTTCTACTACATATCAATATCTTTTTACATTCCAATTGCTATTCTTAAAACTAAGCTTATGACCTGCTGACCTCTGAGACATGAATATACCATGGTTCATCTTTAACACCTGCTTTCCAAAGCTTCATACACACGCTAAGTTAAAATTACTTCTCAATGACTTTTGCTGTCATTTTGAAAGATATGAGACGTCTGTTTTATGGTGAATTAATTTCTACAGCTAGGTGTTTTCTTTTTCTTGGGAGAGTACATATGATCAGCAGAGGACCAATCAGCACTGTCCAGACAGAGGTCAGGGGTTCTACATCCTCCTAGAGAAAACTCCTCTTACAAGCTTTAACCAGTGCTCTGCAGGACACTGATAGAAGTCACAAGACTACTCTAACTGCTGATGAGAAAAGGTATTTAGCAGTTTATATTTACTACAATAATTGAATTTCCATGTTGTGTGTACTGTGGGAGACCAGATATAAAGAACACAGGGTCTGGGTTTAGTAACACTTTAATATTTGGCATTCTGTTCTGCAGACAGCAAGGAAAGCTTTAGGCTACTTTTCACAAATATATCTTACAGCCTGTGGAAAGAAAAGTCTTTTGTTTATGGGCTCCCTGTCTCAAGCTGCAATTTACACTGCTTAGAGGGCTTAGGCTGAAGTTTCAAACAGACTATGGAGCCACTAGGCAGGCAGATACCTTTGCTATAGATAACCAATATATATATACAGTATATATATATATATATATATATATATATATATATATAAATATTACATATATATAGGAAACCTTTATAACAAGGGTTTGAAAATGTATGCAGTATATTAAATAAACAACTAGAATAAAACTGAACAGAACCTATTATTCCGTCTAACATTTAAAGTAGTTCTAAAAGCAAATGTTTTTTTTTGTTTTTTTTTTGGACACAGTAAGGAAGGGTTATTACCCCTGTCAGGTTTTTGTGCGATTTGTGTCTCCTTGTGGAGATTCTCCTTCACTTCCTTTCCAATAGCCAAAAAAGAACATGAAAGGAAATCCCTCCAAAGTCCCTGGTTGCCATTAGGGTCACCAGAACTAATGCCTCCACTGGAAGATTTCCCCTCAATTGCTGTTCTGGGGGCAATCCAGAATTCAGGCTTGTCGTTCACTTTTGGTGATAATGGTAAATAGCAGGGATGCAGTGATACCAATACTGGTATTGGTGCCAATACCAAGTATTCGTACTCATGAAAATGCTCTCAGTACCCGAAACCAATACTTTGCGGTGCAATTTGCATCAATACAAAATGTATGGACACAAATTGCATCTCAATGAATAGCATGCGATTTTAATGGGTTACAAATCACATGCAGTTTCCCCACTTCTCCTGTTGTGAACCCAGGTTTGTCATAGCCTGAATTAACACAGGATTGGTGCAGGAAACCTCCAAACAATACAGAAAAGCAAAAGCTTTGTTGAGCACTTGTGTTCTGAGCTATTTACATAATATGCTTCTTCAGTGCCAGACATCAGGGCTTACAGGATGTGAAATGGATCATTCCCTTTTGTTATTTTTGTGTGTTTATGAGGCCTTCAAATAAGGCATCACATGTCTTATAAGTTATCAGAGGACATGAGTTACTTTATAACATCACCTATGAGGCACCATTAGGATTTATGACTATCCTTCATTTTTTAGTTGGCTCACGATGGATATCCTATTTATGTTATTGTTATGGGTCTAGACAATCTTCATTTCTCTTTTCTTTTAATATTTTCTGTATGTCTATAACCCAAACCACTATGTCTGGATATTTTTTTTTCCAATGGACATAAGAAAACAGAGATTATTTTACAAATGACTAAATAATGATTTTCCTGCCTTAAGTCCATTCACTAGCTCAGTATGTTCAAAGTACTCCAGCAGGAGCAAATAGTAATGAAACAGTGACTCTGCTGCATGAAAACCAATTACAAAGTTACTGTTAAAATCCAGTGGGGATTTGTATCATAAAAACATAAATACAAACTGACAGCCATATCTGTTAAACTGCCTTGTTTATCTAGCCTTTCTCACCGGAGTGTTCTTTGATTGCTGCGTTATGTTCCTTTACAGCAATGAACATTAATGATGCCTGCATCTCCCTGTGAAGTATGCATTATATTAGGCATCTTGTGCCTCCAATTGACATCAAAATGTGTTTTGTGTTTAAATCATGATATACTATTCCTACCTGTGCTTGGTCTGTTGAAATACAGAATAAGATAAATGGGCATAGCCCCTTTACTGTTTAACTCATCTACAGAATTTCGTAGACTACATAAAAGAGTATCAAATGTTTTCAGCATAAATCTTTTTTGTTTGCTTATAATTCACAATGTTTAAAACAATGTAGGGTGTAAACAACAAGTCATGCTTGTTTTGGTTCATGTTAGACATGCTGACATTGTTTTGTAGACTCTTTTATATTACACCAATGACCCACATTTATTCAAACCTTTCATCATTGCATAAACCAATTCCGCACCGCCCTATAGCAGAAATACAGCTACAGGGCGGCACGGGTGCACAAAATCACGTATTTGCGGCCTCGACTGTCAATCACTGGGTCCCGGCTGGTGATTACTCGCCGGCACCCGGTGATCACCGAGTATCTCCGGCGGGGGAGAGACCTGTATGTAAACAATACAGATCTCTGCACTGTCAGCTCCTGCACACTGCTTTGTATGGCTCTACATAGCAGAGCCATACAAAGCAGTGTGCTTACAGTGAAGCACACACAACCCCTATAGTGAAACAGCACACAGTTAACCCTTTGATTACCTCAGATGTTAACCCTTCATGCCTAGTGCCATTAGTACAGTGTCAGTGTTTTTTATTATCACTGATAACTGTATTGGGTCACTGGGTCCCGGCTGGTGATTACTTGCCATCACCCGGTGATCACCGAGTATCTCCGACGGGGGAGAGACCTGTATGTAAACAGCACAGATCTCTCCCCTGTCAGCTCCTGCACACTGGTTTGTATGGCTCTGCATAGCAGAGCCACACAAAGCAGTGTGCTTAGTGAAGCACACACACAGCCCCTATAGTGAAACAGCACACAGTTAACCCTTTGATCGCCCCAGATGTTAACCCCTTCATGCCCAGTGCCATTAGTACAGTGTCAGTGCTTTTTATTAGCACTGATCACTGTATTGGTGTCACTGGGAATGTCAGTGATACCAAGTCAGTTCCCCCCAGTGTCAGAATGCCAGCCACAGTCCCGCAGTCTCGCTATAAGTCACTGATCGCCGCCATTACTAGTAAAAAAAAAAAAATTCCACTATATACTAATTCCACTATTTTGTAAACGCTATAACTTTCATGTAAACCAATTAATGTACACATATTGGGATTTTTTTTTGGAAAATGCATAGCAGAATACATTTCGGCCTAAATCTATGGTGAAATTTGATTCTTAAATTTTTTATACTGGACATGTTTAATAGCAAAAAGTCAAAAATATTGTTTTTTTTCTCAAAATTGTCAGCCTTTTTTTATTTATAGTGCAAAAAATAAAAACCGCACAGGTGATAAAATACCACCAAAATAAAGCTCTATTTGTGGGTAAAAAAGAACATAAACTTTATTTGGGTGCAGTTGCATGACCACGCAATTGTCAGCTAAGGTAACGCAGCACTGAATCGCAAAAAATGGCTTGGTCAGGCAGGGGGGTAAATCCTCTGGAGGGCAAGTGGTTAAATTCACACTGTTGTCTTTAAACTATCAATAAAGCTGTATCCTCTTGGCAGTATATTTAAAACCATAGAAATGCTTTTGATCTTTCAAAAAGTCACAAATTCATGGCAACATTCAGGTAAACCATAAAACTAAAATGAGGGTCAGATATGCTGAAGCAATGTTTTCCTACACAGTCTTTGCATAAGCTTTGTTCTCGGTGCATATTTATAAACCAGGGAAAAGTTTTTATTTCACCAAATTAATAGCAATCTTCAAAAAAACATTATGGGTTACTTACTCTTCCTAAGGTTCGGTTTACACTGCTGCGACCCCCAAAGCTGTGCGACTTGTGTGGGATTTCCTCATGACTTCCTCGTGACTTACTTGTGAATGTTGTGATTTTACATTGCAGTCTATGGCACTCAATTCACACCAAAGTAGTGCAGGAAAACTGTTTCTGTTGCTACGAATTGAGTCGCACTCATTAAAGTGATTGTAAAAGTTCCGATTTTTTTTTTTAATAACAAACATGTCATACTTACCTGCTCTGTGCAATAGTTTTTGCACAGAGCAGCCCCGGTTCTTCTCTTTTCGTGCTCCAGGCCCCTTCGCCCTACTGAGTGCCCCCAGAGCAAGTTGCTCACTCCCAAGCCACCCCTGTGTGTCTGTAAGAGAAATAGAGTGCAGCTCGGCCCCACCCCCTTTCTCACTGGCTGTGATTGACAGCAGCAGGAGCCAATGGCTCAGAATTGGGCTCAGGTTAGAATGCAGGAAGGTAATAAACCTTCAGCCTTCAGAACCACTTTAAGTCGGCACCCATTGAAATGAATGTTTTTCATGCTACTTTTTGTGTCGCAAGTTGCATTATAAGTCACAGCAGTGTGAACCGGGGCTAAGGGTAGCTAATTGGTTAGTGTGAGATTGCATTATGCCCACAGATTTAGGACTGTTTTCTAATTTGACTACAACTGGCTGGATCAGGTGAAGATCATTTATGTCTGTAAGCACTTTCAGACATTAGTAGGTCCATGAAAATAAAAGTAAAAACATACTTAAAGTGATTCTAAAGGTTAATTTTTTGGGTAAAATAACAAACATATCTATGCTTACCTGCTATGTGTAGTGGTTTAGTACAAAGCAGCCGGGATCCTTCTCTTCCCGAGTCCCTTGAAGGCTCTTCTTTCTGTCGGATGCCCCCATAGCAAGCAGCTTGCTATGGGAGCACCCGCTGCTCCGCGTGTCTATTCACACATGGAGTCGCAACTTGGCCCCGCCCCCTCTCTTTCCTCATTGGCTGACTGACTGTGATCGACAGCAGTAGGATCCAATGTCTCCTGTTTGTTGTCCCAGCCAATGAGGAGGCAGAGACATGGACAGCTGAGGCTGTCATTCACATGGCTGGATCGCGATCAGGCTCAGGTAAGTACTGAGGGGGCTGGGGGCACTGCTGTACACAGAAGACTGAAGGTAAAAAACCTTCAGCCTTTACAACCACTTTAAAGTGATGTAAAGAATTTACATTTGGACCTGTCTTGTAATGGTAAAGATGTTCTACCATTCATCCAAGTGTATCATCTGAAGCTATGCCATGATTTGGGTAAATGAGCATCTTCACAGCATATCTTAAAGGAGAAGTACAGCCAAAGCTCATTTGGCTGCACCTCTCCTGTGGATCACAGTTTGTTCTGCACTCGTGTGACCTGTTTTCAGCTGACAGCGAGTCAAAGTCTGCTGTCGGCTGATGTCACTCAGCCGGTCCAAGCTGAGGAAAGATCCCAACTTTAATGTTCTGATCCACCCAGATCCCTGGACTGGCAGATGGCTCAGCCTCTCAGTGATCCACTGAGAGCTGGAGCCAGTCGCTCCAGTGAGTGCTGGGGGGCAGAGCAGAGAGCTGGAGACTGACAGTCACTGCTGTCTGCTCAGAGCGGAAGGAGAGAACTGAGCAATCAGTGGTGTTTGAACACTCAGTTCTCAGCCTTAGAGCCAGCGGGGGACAGATGCAGCATCCACTTAGGTAAGTATAATTTAAAATTAAAAAATTCCCAAACTTTTATTTTAAGTGCTGTATTTACTATAAATAGCTAATAACATTGAGTGAAAATGTTTTTTTATTTCACATTTGAGCTGCAATAGTAGCTGCGCTTTGCAAGTCTGTAGTCTGCCAGTAGAGCACTGCGAGCAAATAGCAGGAAGGTTCACTTTTGGATGGAATTGTGCTGGTTGTTACATGGGAGCCACAGATGTAAAATGTTGTTGGAGACTAGGGATGAATGGCAAAATTTCACAATTTCTGCATTCACCTTTTTGAAATTTTAGTAAATTTTTAATTGATGTCCGTGCATTTTCCCAAAAATATTCCAAATTAAATTTTTTTATCTCTACAGAGGGCACATTTCAGAGAAATTTATTGGAATCAACTGGAGGCAAAGTTTTGTCTTTTATCTCTATTGGAAACAAGTTTCATTTCTTTCTAAAAGCCCCGAACTTTATGGATCATTATAATATTCAATCTGCTGCAAGAAAGAAATCCCTGAGAATCCCTGAGAATATACGCTTTTTCCATTAGATGAATTTCAGTAATTTAATAAATCCAGTGAGATGAGCCACATTTGCCAAATTGTATTGTACTTTAGGAATACATCCTCTATGATGGTATAATAACCTTTTATAGAATACAAAGAGATTTTTATTTTTGTCATATCTAAATAATGTACAGACCTGGCACCATCCAAGGAGCACTTTCCAAACACAGTAATCATGCTTAATCCAGTCTGCCTGAAAATAATATCATGTCGATCCGTTGCCATCCGGGGACAGGGGGCCGTCGGCTGGGGATCCCCTGCTGCCGGAGCCTTGTCTGAGGCCAGGGGAAAGGTGCCGAGCCACCCTGCTCTTTCTGCGGGCAGCTGGAGCGCGGGTCGATCTGCGGCCTACCGCGGCGGGTGAAGCCGCGGTGTTTCCTGAATCCGCGGCTGGGGTGGATTGCCGCCGCCGCTGGATCACTGCATCGCCGCTCTGCCCATCCGATCCAGGGGACAGGTCAGTTATTGGGGCAGACTGGGGGGACCCCCCTGATCCTCCTGGTGGCCCAGTGGATAGTGCCATATCCCCACAGCATCCCAGTGAAGTGCTGAGGATATGCATAGG
Source organism: Staurois parvus (assembly GCF_062004578.1). NCBI lineage: Eukaryota > Metazoa > Chordata > Amphibia > Anura > Ranidae > Staurois > Staurois parvus. Next base: position 5,903,183 of record NW_028317811.1, on the reverse strand, counting down.
GGCAGGAGTGCTGCTGGATGGGAGAAGAGGCTCCTTTGGTAAACCCCCTCCACATGTGGATAGTTTTACAGCCAATTACTAACCTACATACCCGGTCTAGCTGCTATAGCCATCGGCATCTCACTGGCTGCAGCGTCATGAAGGTCCTGTGAACACCTCCCCGGCGGGGGACACATACACGAGCCAGGAGGAAAATGTCAGTGTGACCTCTCGGCACGTGCCACCGAAATAATTATCTCAGCCACTGAGCTTTTTACACCTTAGCGTATCACTTCAACAGCCTGAAGGTGTCTTGGAACCTAACGAGCTACCTTTAACAATGCACCGCACCCCCCGCACTAAACTTAAGCATCGGGCCCAACAGCATTCCCCTCCGCAGGGCCACGCCGCTAAGCTGCTTCCTAGTCCGCCTGAGCCTGATGATAATACCCAGCTTCCAGGTGACCATGAGTCTGATGGCGATAGTCAGCGGCAGTTTCCATTGGGGATGGCTGATTCTTTTGAACACAATCCCGAAGCCTTGCTACACAAATTCCGTGCGATAGTGCGAGAGGAAATTACAACTGCCTCACGTAAATTATCCTCCGATCTGGCGAGAGGCTTAAAGGAGCTAGGCCTTCGTGCCCACCAATTAGAACAGTGCATGGATCTGGCGACTACAGTTTTGGAGGGTCATGAACAGGAAGTGGAGGATCTGCACACTGAGCTGGATACTTTGAAAGATAAGCTGGAGGATGCTGAGAATAGAGCACGCAGGGATAACCTCCGCATTCGCGGAATCCCCGAGGCGATCACCGATCTGCAGGGTACTGCTACTGCTTTTTTTCAGGAGCTGGCCCCTGAGATTCCCATGGAACGTTTGGAATTTGACCGTATCCATAGAGCTCTAGCGCCCAAGCCTACAGAGGGTCCCCCCAGAGACATCATTATTAAATTCCACTTTTACCGCACTAAAGAACGTTTATTGCAGGCGGCTCGGAACCGCTCGGCTCTGGAATTTCAAGGTCACTCTGTTCATTTGTTTGCAGACCTGTCCCCAGCTACGATTGCTAAACGTCGTACTCTAAAGCCCTATCTTCAAATTCTTCAATCTGCTGATATCAAGTACAGCTGGGGCTTCCCTTTCAAGCTCACATTCTCCTACCAAGGTCATCAATACCAGGCCTCCTCGCCAGCGGATCTTCGACGACACTTTTGGGAGCTTAACCTGGAACTGCCTCAATCCCAGAATGAGGAGACTTCAATTCCTGCGCGTCTTTGAAGCTCCCAGTCTTCGCGTAAATCTCCTCCTAGTCAAGGTAGTGCCCAGGCTCTCCGAACCCTACAAGCCCAGCGCTTTCAGGATGCTTCCGTGACTTGATGTTTGGTAGCTGACCGCCAATTTACAGCTTCGTCACGTGCGTATTTTTGCTGCCACTTTCTAGATTTGACTCTGGATTTGCTCAGGGATTCCCTACCTTTGGGTGTTTTGTCTCTTCTGTTCCAGAGTGGATATTGGTTTTCTCCGCATTGAACGGTTGAGACATCTATAATCCTGCGAGTTTCGCATTGTTCATTTATAGGTGTATTAGCCTAAGATGTTTATATAATGTTTTTTATATTTTATATTATTGCCGAGTTGTTTCGGTGGACGATTGTGTCCCCCTCCGAGCTGGCTAGCGGTCTGGTATTTTTTTTTTTTGGTCCCGCCCGCTACCTAGCCTCTAAGTGGGTGTCCTACCCACAGTTGATTATTACAATGCTTAAAGCGATTTCAATGTTTCAAAGATATCTTGCCTGTATATCAGATGTCTTCTTGCCTTTCTTTTCTGTTTCTTTCTCCTTGTCTTTTGTTATGTGTGCTTTGTGTTTTTGTAATTTTTTTTTGAGGGCTCCCGGGGACCATGGTGGATTTGATCTTCCTCCTTTTCGATCGCCATGTCGTTGAATTGGTTATCATTAAATGTTCAGGGGATGAATTCCCCACAGAAACGGGTAAAAATATTTAAATTTCTCCGGGCTCGTCAAGTCGACATTGCATGTTTGCAAGAAACTCACTTCTCCACTACTTCTGCCCCAAAGTATTTTGATGCGCGCTACCCTCAGATATTTCAGGCTAATGGCCCTACTAAACAGAGAGGCATTTTGGTCGCCTTTCATAGTAAAACTCCCTTTGTCTGTGTGAGATGTATTGCTGATCCTAATGGCAGATACCTTCTGCTACAAGGCACGATTCATGGTATCGATGTTACCATATTGTCCTATTACGCTCCCAATGTTAACCCTGGACCTTTTCTGTCACATTTATGTTCACTCTTGGCCACACATCAACGGGGTACGCTTTTGATGGCAGGGGATTCGAATTTGGTACTAAATCCTACATTGGATAAATACCCAGCGGATCGTTCTGACCCTTCTGCGTCAGCGAAGTCCTTTAAACGAGCGTTAGATGCCCAGGATTTAGTAGACTTATGGCGTGAATTACATCCTCGGGGGACGGACTACACTCACTATTCACACCCTCATCATTCTCACTCCAGAATTGATCATGCCTTCGTTTCACGTAAACACCTCCCTTTAGTTCGCTCTATCTCTATTCTAACGGTCCCATGGTCAGATCATGATCCTATTCTGGTGGTCTGCCGATCTCTCCTATGTAGGCCGGCTTCCTCTTCGTGGATAATGAATGACTCCTTGCTTTCGCTGAAGGAGATTCAGGCGGAACTACAACGTAAGTCTCAGGAATATTTCCAATTAAATTCGGGTTCTGTCTCTTCTTCAGTAACAGTTTGGGAAGCGTACAAGGCAGTTCTTAGGGGACATATTATCCAAATAGCGTCAAGGCGAAAGAAGGATAGACAGTTTAAGCAGCGCCAGTTGGAATCGAAGTTAGCCTCCGCATCTACCCAATTTAAACAGTCACCTTCCCCGTCGAACCGCAGACTGTTGGATCAGGCTCGTTTGGAATTAGATCTTAGCTTAACAGATGAGGCCGAGCGTTCTTTACGTTGGACTCGCCAGAAATGGTATAGTAAAGGTAATAAACCGGACTCTATGATGGCCCGTAGATTACGTTCATTTGCACAGCGTCCCAAACCGATATCTTTACGTACTCGTCACAATACCCTTACGAGCAATCCTGTAGCGGTTTTGGAGGAGTTCCGATATCGACTGGCTAAACTTTATTCTGATCCTACCCAGGCTGATCCTCAGTCCATTTCCGACTTTTTATCCCGTCTACCCCTGCCTACTTTAACGTCGGCGCATAGAGATTTGATGGACCGTAATATTCAAGTTTCTGAGGTTTTGCATTGCATAGCAGACCTGAAAACGGGCAAGTGCCCAGGTCCTGATGGATACACGGCACTATACTATAAGAAACTGGCTGATGTTCTTGCTCCTCACCTTGCCGCTATGTTTAACGCAGTGAAAGGAGGTTCGAATTTTTCCCCGGATGCCTTAACTGCTAATGTGGTTATGATTCCTAAACCGAATCGAGATCACTCATCCTGGGCAAATTACAGGCCTATTTCTCTTATCAATATTGACATGAAAATTCTTACTAAGATTTTGGCTATTCGATTGAATTCCTTCCTTTCTCGCCTGATCAAAAAGGACCAGGTGGGATTTGTTCCCCATAGGCAGGCTGGAGATGCTATCAGACGTATTTTACAATTGCAACATTTGGCCCATACTCGTAAACTTGATATGATGCTCTTATCCTTAGACATGAACAAGGCCTTCGACACTCTATCTTGGCCATACCTTCTGTCAGTCCTTCCTCGCTTTGGCTTTGGTCCTTCATTCCTACGCTGGATCTCTTTGCTATATACATCACCCCAAGTGAAGATTAGATACTATGGATTTGAGTCCTCTACATTTTCGGTTGCCAGAGGCACTAGACAAGGCTGCCCGCTTTCCCCTTTGCTTTTTATTTTAGCCTTGGAACCGTTGGCGGAAGCAATCCGTATACATTCCGATATTACGGGGGTTGAGGTGGCGGGCTCTCATCATAAATTGTCTCTGTTTGCAGATGACATACTGTTGTCAATTTCGAACCCGAGGGTTACTTTGCCCAATTTGCTCGCGGTTCTCGACTCTTTTGCGATCCTTTAGGGCTTATATGTCAACCCTGCTAAATCCAGAGCTATGTCTGTCACCATTCCACCACCATTTTTGAATACCTTGAAGCAAACATTCCCTTTTCAATGGCTTTCGGCCTTGCCATATTTAGGAATTAAGCTTACCCCGACATATGAAGGATTATATCAGGCTAACTTTCCCGCTGTCTTTCGAGAGCTGACTGAGCTATTGTCCTCCTGGTCTCATTTCCCACTTTCTTGGTTTGGCAGAATCAATGCGATCCGTATGACCTATCTTCCGAAGCTACTGTACTTATTTCATGTTTTGCTGGTTACAGTACCTTCGCATGTATTGCGTATCCATCAGCGAAAACTTCTGTCCTTTATTTGGGGTTCTTCTCGACCCAGAATTAGCAAACATATCCTATTTGCACGACGGAGTATGGGAGGGTTGTCGGTTCCAAACCTCCAGTCTTACTATTTGGCGGCGAACATTGCTCCTCTGGCTCATGTTCATGCTTCTCACCATTTCCCCTTGTGGGCGGTGGTGGATATGATGGACTCCCACCCGATACCGCTCTCCTCTTTGCCATGGCTTCCCATTTCTCAGCGTCCATCTACCCTTAGTCCGACGCTGACGCTTTCGTTACGTCTTTGGGATTCTATTAAATATTCAGCTGGCCTTATTTCTCCTCACTTGCCGCTGTTACGTCTATTGCACAACCCGTTATTTCCTCCGGGTAAGGACAATCCCAAACAGTTTGCCTGGTGGCAGACGCATGGCTTTTATGATGTCCACTCGCTCCTATCTCCCACTAGAATAATTTCCTTCGAAACTTTACGATCTTCTTATAACATTCCTCTGCGAGAACACTTTGGTTACCTTCAACTTCGCCACTTTATCAACACATTATTATGCACGCATCCGGGACCTTATCGTTTGTCCCCCTTTGAAAGTCAGTGTAGACACAGACCTCATGCCCCGGGTTTGATCTCTTTGATTTACGCTTCCATTATATCTTGTAGAACACCTCCGGTTGGTTCCTATCATCAGCGTTGGCAGTCTGAATTAGGAGGGACTTTAGACCAACAGGATTGGCAGACCATGACTCAAGCTCTATCTAAGAGTTCCAGGAATGTCCTTATCCTTGAAAATGCCTATAAAATCCTTTACAGATGGTACTATACGCCTGCCCGTCTAGCTACTTTTATACCTTCATATTCCCCGGTTTGTTTTCGGGGATGCCAACAATTGGGCACTATGGCCCACATCTGGTGGACTTGCCCTAAAGTAAGCAGATTATGGATTAGGGTGTATGCCCTCCTTCGCACTATGCTTCACGCAGACATTAAGCGTAATCCATATGAAGCGCTTTTATTTAAACCATTGGAGGGCCTTCTCCGTTCTGAATGGCAGCTGGCATCACACTTATTTGTGGCAACGAAGTTGACAATTGCTAGAGCCTGGAAAACTCCCCTTCTTAGTTTTGAAGCTGTCAAAAACCAGATGAATTTCATAATGGTCAATGAAAAACTGACGGCCATATTGTTGGACACTCACACAAAATTTTTGCAAGTATGGCGTCCCTGGCTGGTTATAGCTCAACCTTCGAGATTCGACCAGTCCCTTCTATCGATATAAGGATGGATTCTGTCGTGATCACTCGGGAGCCCCTCTCGGGGTTTTTTTTGTTTTTTGTTTTTTTTTTTGTTTTTGTTGTTGTTGTCTTTATCTCTCTACTGTTTGTCCTTTTCTATTCTCCTTTCCAAGCTGCTCTTAATCATATTTTATGGATTGAGTTTCCTGTTTTATAGGCTACATCTGCAGCACTATCTATGTGCCCCAGACTTCTTTTAGGTACCTAGGGTTTGGAATAGATCTCACTTCTTGGAAAGGTTCCACTTCACGTCTGTCCTGTGTTGTATAATGTTGATGTAGCAAAACTTTCTTTTGTACTTACATCGTTATGGACCCAAAAAGGTTCACTAATAGTTCCTAACTAATTCTTTTCCTTATCCTTGTCTTTATGAAACGTCTATGTAAAATTTTTCTTTTCAACTTATGCCCTTATCAATGTATGATTTAAATTGATCTCCATTTATCCAGTACAATTTATATTTAATGGTCATTGAATCTGTAACCCGAATGTTTGTTTATCTCTGCTTCATCTACAATAAAATTTTTGTAAAAGAAAATAATATCATGTCATCAACATGCAATCTGATGATTTTATAGAAAGTAAACTTTTTATAGGCCCTTTCTTAAGGCTCTGTTCACACGTATACAGTTTGCTTTTTGTCTGTTTTGCAGTGCTTTTTGCAGTTTGTTTTACTTTTTTCTACATGCATTTTTGCAGAGATTTTGCTTGTGTTTTGTTCAGCTCTTTTTTTTTCAACTAGAATTTTTTTTGCTGGGCAAAATAAAAATACAAAACGCAAAACATGGCAAAATCGCTGCAAAAACGCACTACCATTCATTTCAGCAGATTCTGCACTGAACTCTATTGTGCATGGTAGCCAATCAGCTTCTAACTTCAGCTTGTTCAATAAGGCTCCATGCACACTAGCGTTTTTTTTAAGCTCCTAGAAGCTGTTAATTGCATTTTTTTTCTGCTCCTAGAAGCCAGATAGTGTTATCCTATGTGTTCATGCACACTACTTTAGGCTATTAGCGTTTTTAGAATTTCAGCTTCTTGGAGAAGAAAAAAATTGTTTCTGTAGAGTTTTTTGGAGCTTTCTTCCAGCAAAAAAGAATGCTAAACGCTTCTAAACCAATCTAAACGCTTCTAAATGCTACTAAAATGCTACTAACAACTTTTTTCTAGCTTTTTCTTTTTATACATGTACTGTAAAAATGCTAATAAAATACTAATGCTCCTAAATGCTTCTAAACGCTCCTAAACACTTCTAAAGGCTACTAAAACGCTACTAAAAACACCAGCGTTTTTTATCCAGTGTTCTTTCCAGCGATTTTTGAGCTTAAAAAAAATGCTAGTGTGCATGGAGCCTAAAACTTGGAAGCTGTTTTTTTTTTTGCAGAGCAGAAACAGGATTTGCACTCTCCACTCGGATGGGGCTTGATGTTCAAAGCCAACATAAGTTTGACTCGAACATCGGCCATTTGTGTGTTCAGGGAAAAACGGATGGTAAGGTCATTCAGCGGGCTGTTCTCCCTCTATGCCCCATAATGCACTGCACGCTGACTGCATTCTGACTGGCCAATCACAGTGCATAATGATTTCGCAAAGGGGTGGGAGTGACCCTGCCCCCTTGTGACATCATCATAGTATTTAAGAACTGACAGGCCGGTGCAGCTGTCAGATGATGGGAGCCAGTGAGAGCGGAGTGATTTTTTTTCTTTTTTTGGGTCGGTGGTGGTGGGCACCGTGATTCACATTGGATCTACTTTGGGTGCATTTTTAAAATTTTTGTTTTAATAAAGGACTTTTCAAAGACTGTTGTCTCTCATTTTTTATACTACACTTTTTTTTGGTGAATGAGTAGCGGTACCATGTACCCCATACTCATTTACATGGGGGGGGGGGATCTGGAGGCCCCCTTGTTAAAGGGGGCTTCCAGACTCTGATAAGCCCTCCGCCCGCAGACTCCCACAACTATCAGCCATGGTTGTGGGGAAGTGGACCTTGTCCCCATCAACATGGGGACAAATTGCTTTGGGGGGGGAGCTCCCTGCCCCAAAGCACCCCCCATGTTGAGGGCATGTGGCCTGGTATTGTTCAGGAGGAGCGCTTGCTCATCCCCCCTTTTCCTGACATGCTGGGCTGCATGCTCAGATAAGGGTCTGGTATGGATTTTGGCCCCCATGCCACTTGTTTAAGCATTTTGGCGGAGGGTTTCCCTCAAAATCCATACCAGACCCAAAGGGTAGTTTTTTTTTTAATTTAATTCCCGGCAATTCTTCTTGCATTCAGCTGTCAGCGGGGAACCCCGTTAACAGCTGAAACATTAAAGTGGGTTGCCTAAATCAGTTTAATTATTTTTTAGATCAAAAGCTGATTCATACTCTGACCCTCATTAAAGTGCTACTAAACCCACAACAGTAAAATCAGTCTGTATATGCAGTAGAGCATGCTTGTTCTACTCACTGTGGAACATAACAGGTTAATCCTCTGCATTGTTTAAAAAGGCTTCTTGATCCTGACTTCTCTGATCCTCCCCTTCATCCAGTGTCCCCCTCTTATCTCCTGATAAGACATATCGTGTGGAGACACTCTGTACATGCTTGATTTGGTGTGTATTGCTAGAGAGGTATTTTTTTTTCTTGGGAGTGTGCATGTGATCAGCAAAGGGCCAATCAGCACTATCCAGACAGAGGTCAAGGGTTTTGCAGCCTCCTAGAGCAGAAAGAAAACTCCTCCTACAAGCTTTATCCAGTGCTCTGCTGAGCACTGATAGGAGTCAGAAGAATGCTCTAACTGCTGATGAGATAAGGTATTTAGCAGTTTATATTTACCAAAATAATTGCATTTCCATGTTCTGTGTACTGTGCGAGACCAGATATAGTGAATGCAGGGTCCTGGGTTTAGTAACACTTTAACCACTTGCCCTCCTGAGGATTTACCCCCCCGTAATGACCAGGCCTCTTTTCTACTCGGCGCTGCACTAATTCAACTGATAATTGCGCGGTCATGCAATGCTGCACCCAAATTAAATTTATGTCCTTTTTTCCACACAAATAGAGCTTTCTTTCTGTGGTATTTGATCACCTGTGCACTTTTTATTTTTCACGCTATAAACAAAAAAAGACCAAACATTTTGAAGAAAAACAATATTTTTTACTTTCAGCTATAAAAAATATATAGTAAACTCAAAGTTGGTTATAAATTTAGGCCAAAATGTATTCTGCTACATGTTTTTGGTAAAAAAAATCCCAATAAGTGTATATTGATTGCTTTGTGTGAAAGTTATAGCGTCTACAACTATGGTATAGATACTGCAATTTACGCCATTTTTTTGCTATACAGCGCTTCGCTAGTTTAACGGACAATTGCGCGGTCATGCAATACGGTACATAAATGAAATTTACATCCTTTTTTCCCACAAATTGAGCTTTCATTCGGTGGTATTTGATCGCCTGTGTGTTTTTTATTTTTTGCGATATAAAAGAAAAGGCTGAAAATTTTGAGGAAAAAAAACAATATTTTGGACTTTTTGCTATAAAACATGTCCAGTAAAAAAAATGTAAAAATCAAATTTAGTCATAAATTTCTGCCAAAATGTATTCTGCGACATGTCTTTGCTAAAAAAAAAACAATACGTGTAAATTAATTGGTTTACGTGAAAGTTATAGCGTTTACAAATGGCGGGAAAGATACTGGGATTTAAAAAAATTTTTTTATACTAATAATGGTGGCGATCAGCGACTTATGGCGGTGATCAGTGACTTATGGCGGCGATCAGCGACTTATGGTAGGACTGCGGCAGACATTCTGACACTGAGGGGGAACTGACTTGGGGTCACTGACATCTCCAGTGACACCAATACAGTGATCAGTGCGAAAAAAAAAACACTGACACTGTACTAATGGCATAGGGGAGAAAGGGGTTAACTTTTTTATTTATTTTTTATTTACTGAAAGGGTTAACTGTGTGAGGGGAGTGTTTTACTAGGGGGCGGGGGTGTGTACTGCACAGGAACAAGGCTGATCCAGAGTGATTAACTCTTCTCACCAGATCAGCATGTCAGGAGCTGACATGGGACTGACAGAAAGCAGAGCTACTGCAGCCCTGCTCTGTCAGTGATTGCCGCTAATCGGCGGGACACAGCCGGTAATGACCGGCCGTGACCCGTCAACTGACACCCACTGCCGCGACTGGTGGAACGGGTAGGGCGGGCGCGCGACTCGCGTGCGCCCCCTACCTGTTTTGCAAACGTGTGTTTTAAAACGTGGTTTTGCCCAGCCATGCCGCCCTGCCGCCGTATTTCTACAGTGGCTGGTTGGCAAGAAGTTAATCTCTTCACGTCTGGCCCATGCCGATAAACGAAAGCATTGCCAATGCAGGGGGACATTTCTAAACGTTACTCCGCATCCATTGCCTGTGCATGCTCCCTGACAGTGCTGCGATCTGTGCCCACACACTGATCGCTGTACGGGACTGCTGTGTGTGGTTCTGATTCATGTGATCAGTGATTGGCCAATCAGTGATCACATGAACAGTAGTAAAAAGATGTCACTTCCTGATATTATTGTTTACTACTTGTGAATTCTGTGAATGATCACAGAGGTCACATGGTACAAGACCATTCACAACAGCCTTGTACCATGTGATACGCTGTGACCAATTACAGCTTCCACAGTATTTCTCATTGACTGCAGGAATGCAGCCAGAGAGAAGGAGAAATTATTGTTTTTACAGCTTTTATGGGTATAAAAACAATCAGTGTAAAAAAAAAAAAAAATCTTCATCACCCCCCACTATGGTGACACTGTACTGTTAGGGTGACAGTATGTAAAAAACAAAGCAAAAACATAAATAATAACATTTAAAAAATAAAATAAAAATGTAAAAATGTTTATTTTAAATTATAACTTTTTTTATAAATTGATTTGGGTTTTTTTTTTTACCAAAGAGGTTGCTGAATACATTTAGGCCAAGATTTATGAAGAAAGATTATTTAATTGCATGACCGCGCAATTGTCATTCAAAGTGTGACAGCGCTGAAAGCTGAAAATTGGCCTGGACTGGAAGGGGGTGAAAGTGTCTGGGCTAGAAGTGGTTAAAGAATGTTTTCACTACTAAAATACTGAATGACTTAATAATATAGCTCATGCGGTATTTCAGTAGCTAGGTATGTTTCCGCATACTCAGATGCAGTAAGATACCGCTTAGTGAATTGTCCCTGTCACAGTCAAATTTTTGTTAGGTTCGAATGTTTGACCGTGAACCGAACAGGGGGGTGTTCGGCCCGTTACTATTCTCCACTCTTCGTAAATCAACCACTATGAATCAGTCACCAAATCTATGCAAAATGTCCAAAACACATGGCTGATTTAAACAGTCCTTAAAGCAGTATTAAACACAAAAACAAACATTTAACGTATTTCGGCTTACTAATTCTTAGATGTTATAGCTATATTAGTTTCCTTTTTTAAACTTTCTTTCTTCTATTTTCATCTGGTGATCTAGCCAGCAAATCTATTGTTGTTCAAAAGCTTTGGTATCAGTTTACATCGATGAGACAAACAACTTAACACTGGTAGGAGTGCCTACAATGGTCAGCTATTATTTACTCATACAAACCCTTTATCCCCCCAAAAAACAAAACAGCTTGCTGTAACTGATTATTAAGTGTGAGCTAGAGTTTAGCTTAGTTTGTTTATTGTATTCAAATCAGCTAATACATTTAACACTCCCCCCCAGGACTGACAATGCTACTGTCTGCTGTGCCTCCTGTGCTCATTCATCCAGAGAGAGTACTCTAATACAGGAAATGTGTTACTGGTCAGATCACCAGGTGAAAACAGAGGGAAAAACCTAAAGAAAAGAAAACTGGTGCAGTCACGACATCTCATGATTGGTAAGCTGCAATATAATACATTTATGTTTTTGGTTTAGTTCCACTTTAACCACTTCCCATCCACCCTATAGCAGAAGTACTGCTACTGGATGGCACGGGTGCGTAAAATCATGTATATATACGTGATTTTGCATTTGTAGGGGGCGCACATGTGCCCTACCCGCTCCGCCATTCACAGCCTCGGCTGTCAATCACCGGGTCCCAGCTGGTGATTACTCACCAGTGCCCGGGAGGGATGGACGGACAACCCATGGGGCCCCCCGGGAAATAGGGGATCATGGGGCCCCTTTGTCCTTCCCCAAACTCAAAAAAGCCTATGAAAAAGGTACCAGGGGCATCTCATGGGGCCCCCTACTGATCCCGGGCCCTTGGACAGTGCCCAAGTTTCCAAATTGTCAGTCCGCCCCTGGTGCCCGGTGATCGTCGAGCATCTCAAACAGGGAGAGAACTGTATGTAAACAATACAGATCTCTCCCCTGTCAGCTCCTGCACACTGCATTGCATAGCTCTGCATAGAACAGCCATGCAAAGCAGTGTGATTACAGTGAAGCACACACAGCACACAGTAAAATGACACACAGCACACAGTTAACCCTTTGATCGCCCCACATGTTAACCCCTTTCTACCTAGTGCCATTAGCACAGTGTAAGTGCTTTTTATTAGCACTGATAACTGTATTGGTGTTACTGGAGATGTCAGTGATACCAAGTCAGTTCCCTCCAGTGTCAGAATGCCCGCTTCAGTCCTGCTATAACTCTCTGAGTGCCGCCATTACTAGAATTAAAAAAAAGTCTCAGTATGTATACTGCCATTTGTAAACACTATAACGTACACGTAAACCAATTAATTTACACATATTGGGATTTTTTTTTGCAAAGACATGTAGCAGAATACATTTTGGCCTAAATGTATGATGAAATTTTATTTTATTTTATTTTTTTTACCGGACATGTTTAATAGTCAAAAACATTGTTTCGTTCTCAAAATTGTTGGTTTTTTTTATAGTGCAAAAAATAACAGGCAATCAAATACCACCAAAAGAAAGCTCTATTTGTAGGAAAAGAAGGACATAAATTTAATTTAGGTGCAGCGTTGCATGACAGCGCAATTGTCAGTTAAAGTAATGCAGTGCCGTACTGCAAAAAATGGCCTGGTCAGGAAGAGGGGTAAATCTTCTGGAGGGCAAGTGCTTAATGGGAAGCTATATTTACAAACAATCTTGGGTGTTGATATGAATATTCATAACAGGTCTAAAGACTGACCTGTCTGCATACACTATGGCTATTATTACTTTGTTTAGTTTTAACGTATATGCTAACATTTGTGCTGATAAAAGCATCCACTGGGCAATTTATGTCTCCAACAATTCAAGTAACCTTAGTTGAGGCTGGAAACAAAATTCCTATTTCTCTGTACATTGTGGGAATTGTGTATGGCATGGAATAATGCTCCTATATCCTGTGGTTTTATGAATAGAAACCCTTGTGCTGACCTTATATTAAGTTTAACTGGTAGGGAAAAACTTTTTTCTGACAAATGAACCAGCATGTGTCCATATGACACACACGTGTTTATATAGATTGCGTTTAGAGAAAATGTCTTTCAATTTCTAAGTTCCTTACATGCAGTTGATAAGGTCCTCTATGCCTGTTGCCATAGCAACTTATCTTGGGGTGAGGGGTCAGACACATCCTATCCCTCCAAATCTGTATTTTTCAGACTCTCATCACCACGCTTAATCAAATATCTAACAATGTTTATACAGTGTGAAATATTTTGGAGACATTACTTGAATGTATCTGAAACAGACTTCCTTCCTTTCCCACCCTCCCTCCCGTCTTTCTTCCTTCTCCAAGCTGTTCATCTATGCCCAGCATTCAGCTTTCCTGTATTGTAAGTTGTTGTAATGTAATGATATAACAATGATTGGTGTGCCAGGGTCCAGTCTATTCTAGATATGGAACTGCAGGTCAGGGTGTAACAAGAATATGCCTTAGCATCTTCCTGGAGATCCGCCAAGGCAGGTTAAAAATTGGTGGCTGAGAAACTTCTTAAATTTTTTTTTTTTTACATCAGGATTTCTGTATGGTTAAAGGCAGCTAGGAGTCTGCAGTAGATTGTATTGTGCATTATCTGTCCTGGATAAGAACCAGGGGTCCTCTGATCACCTGATAACCAATAAAATGGAGTGTGGTAGGATGGCTCACTACAGCTATACACTGATAAAAGATATACAGTACACCGCAAAAGACGTTTTTTGATTTGGGCTACATAATCAATTTAGGCTTCATCTAAAGTTCTCTTTCAGTAAGTGGATATCATGATCCTGTAAATTCCATTATCTAAAATAATTTTTAGCATTAAGGGGGTAGGGGGCTTATCGCAATCTCAAAGCTGCCTTTAACATTAAGGGGATCCCCAGATACCACCCCCCCATATGAATGAGTAAGGGCTAAGGGCTATAGAGTACCTACCAAAAGGGAAAAGTGAATAAATACACATAAGTTGTTTAATTAGAAAAAAGTCCTACAATTATATCCACCATCAATCATGACATCCAGCAATACAGCTCAATGTCATTCATGATGCTGACCCTCTGAAAGAAAAAGCCCATTGACACACGCAATCCTGTCACTTCATTTGAGCCAAATGGCATGACCCGGTCACCCCGGCTGTATGCAAAGAGAAGGGATTTTCTGGGCGATGTAATTGACTAAATATTACCATGTCTATGTTTGGTTAATTACATCAGGGTAAGTCCTCTTTATTGTTAAAGGGGGCTTCCTGATTCTGATAAGCCCCCTGCCGACCCCACTAACTAGTGGACCAGGGCCATGGGAAAAAACCCTGGCTATCATTGACATAGGGTATGTGGCTTGGTATGGTTCATGTAGTTATACATTTTCCTATTACACTACCCTTCCTAAAGGACAAAAATGCTACTGTGTGATTTCACTACAGCAAAACTGCAAAATGAAATGCACTGCTACCCATTTAACAATTTAAAGGAAATTTAAGGGATCTGCAGTCAGGATTAACTGGTATAAACAACAGGTAATAAAACTGATACAATTGTTACAGTGGTGCTCAGAACAGAAAAAATACTGCTAATGACAGACTGTGAGTATATATATATATATATATATATATATATATATTGTAACAAGGTTAGCTCGGCAGCGGGTGTGTGTGACCCCCTGGATGGGTGCACAACACAAAAAGATAGGCACAGCACAACAATAGTGGAGGTGAAAACAAACAGGTGCAATTTATTTACAATATTTACAGAAAAAATGATAAACCAAAAAGAAACATCAAAATAAATCCTGGCCAACTTGGCTACTTACTGCAACAACAGCTTTTCCCTAGCTACCCACTAGGTACAGCCTGCTGCTATACCTAGTTGCTAGTACTGGGAGGTTAGCCACACAGGCTTTGGTCTCTCTGCACACAGATAACAGGTCAGCTCCCCAGACAGTTCAGGCACAGATCTGGTTCCAGGGTGGAGCAACTCCCTAAGCACTCTGGGAAGCTTTATACAGGTGTTAATGAGCCCACTACCTTCAGCTGGGCTCATTATCTCAGTGCTGAAGGACTCAGCACTTCCCTCTAGTGGTACAAATCCCCATAAACCCTGAACCTCGGACAAATATATCGTCCATCCAGGACGCAACCAGGTGATTTCACCTGCCTACTGTCACATACCCCCCCCTCTTGTTTCAACCTTGGGGTTGTAACACCAGTAGCCAGGCAGGCGTGTACCCGGGATAAAGCATCCACATTTCCCATCTGAACACCAGGGCGATGCTTCACCGTGAAGGTAAATTCCTGTAGGGCCAGAAACCACCTATTTACCCTCTATTGGTCTCCTTATTTTGAGCCATCCATTTCAAGGGAGCGTGATCTGTGATCAGGTCAAAATTTCTGCCCAGCAGATAGTACCGAAGGGAATCTAGGGCCCACTTTACCGCTAAACACTCCTTCTCAATCGTGGCGTAATTTTCCTCGTGAGACTTTAGCTTTCGGCTGAGATAGATTACTGGGTGCTCCTCCCCCTGCCAAACCTGGGACAGCACTGCTCCTAAGCCAACATTGGATGCATCCGTCTGGACCACAAAGTCTTTTGAGAAGTCTGGTGAGTATAGGACTGGCTGGCTACATAAGGCCCTTTTTAAAGACAGGAAGGCTGCTTCAGCATCAGGGGACCACTTAACCATGACAGACTCCTTCCCTTTTGTCAGGTTGGTTAGGGGTACTGCCATAGAAGCAAAATGGGGAATGAATCGCCGATAGTAGCCAGCAATTCCTAGAAAAGCCCGTACCTGCTTTTTGTTATTTGGGCGTGGCCAATTCTGTATTGCTTCCACTTTGTTTATCTGAGGTTTTATTACCCCTCTCCCAATAGTGTACCCCAGGTACTTGGCCTCCTCCTGTCCAATCGTACACTTCTTTGGGTTGGCCGTAAACCCAGCTTTCCGTATTGAGTCTAGCACAGCCTGAACTTTTGGCAAATGTGAGGCCCAGTCTGCGCTATGGATAATCACATCGTCCAAGTACGCTGCAGCATACTTCTGATGGGGACGAAGAATCTGATCCATTTTTCGCTGAAAGGTGGCCGGTGCATTCTGTAACCCGAACGGCATTCTTTTATACTGGAATGACCCTTCTGGGGTTACAAATGCAGTCTTCTCCTTTGCCGACTTAGCTAGGGGAATTTGCCAATAACCTTTCGTCAAGTCTAGTGTTGTCATGTACCGGGCTGCTCCCAGTCGGTCGATTAGTTCATCTATCCTTGGCATGGGGTAGGTGTCAAATTTTGTAACTTTATTCAACTGTCGAAAGTCGTTACAAAATCGCCAGCTCCCATCTGGTTTGGGCACCAACACTATGGGGCTGGACCAGTCACTTTGGGACTCCTCTATCACCCCCAAATCTAGCATTCTCTGTACTTCCCCACGTATTGCCTCCCGTCGAGCCTCTGGGATTCTATAGGGTTTCAGTTTTACTCTTTCACCCGGTGGGGTGATAATGTCATGCTCCACCCCCGAGGTTTGTCCCGGCAGCTCAGAAAAAACCTCTGTGTTGCGGAGCACAAACTCTTTAGCCTCCTGTTTTTGAATTGTAGACAACGTGACTGCTATTCCAACCTCCGGAACCAAGCAGTTAGATGGCGCTGGTGACAAACCCTCAGCAACTAGGGATTCCCTGTCCCTCCAGGCCTTTAGCAGATTAATGTGGTAGATCTGCTCCGGTTTCCGCCTTCCTGGTTGTCTGACCCTGTAATTCACCTCACTCACTTTCTCAATCACCTCGTATGGGCCATGCCATTTGGCCAGGAATTTGCTTTCAACCGTAGGGATTAGCACTAGCACTCTATCTCCTTCAGCAAACGACCTGGTCTGGGCCCCCCGATTGTACACCCTCTGCTGCGCTAACTGTGCTTGGGACAAATGTTCCTTTACGATAGGCATGACCTGGGCAATTCTATCTTGCATTTGGGCGACGTGCTCAATCACACTCCGGTGGGGAGAACTCTCACTTTCCCAAGTTTCCTTGGCGATATCTAACAGCCCCCTTGGGTGTCTCCCATAGAGCAACTCAAATGGTGAAAACCCTGTGGAGGACTGGGGTACCTCCCGGATGGCAAACATCAAATAGGGTACTAAATAATCCCAACCCCTTCCATCCTTATCTACCACCTTCCTTAGCATTTGTTTCAGGGTTTTGTTGAACCTTTCCACCAACCCGTCAGTTTGGGGATGATACACAGAGGTGCGCAACTGTTTTACCTTGAACAGTTTGCACAGCTCTTTCATCACCCGGGACATAAAGGGGGTTCCCTGGTCCGTCAGCAGTTCCTTTGAAATACCCACTCGGCTGAAAATGAGGAATAGCTCCTTAGCTATTGTCTTGGCAGAGGTATTTCGGAGTGGAATTGCTTCTGGATAGCGGGTGGCATAGTCCAGTATGACCAACAGGTACTGATGCCCCCTAGCGGATTTCACCAGCGGACCTACCAAATCCATGGCAATCCTTTCAAAGGGGACCTCAATGATGGGAAGAGGTACCAGTGGACTACGGAAATGGGGCATAGGGGCCGACTTCTGACACACAGGGCAAGAGGAACAGTAATTTTCCACCTCCTTAATGACCCCAGGCCAATAGAACCGCTGCAGTACTCTTTCCCGTGTTTTCTCCGCCCCCAAATGACCCCCAAGGATGTGTCCATGGGCCAACTCCAACACCAACTTCCTGTAAGGTCTGGGCACCACCAGTTGCTCAATGGTTTCTTCTGCCCCCTGAGCAACTCGATAGAGTAGGTCCCTTTCCAGAAGGAAGTATGGATAAGCAGCAGTTTTCTCAGGACTCACTAGTTGGCCATCTACTTTTACTACATTTTCCCGGGCTTTTATCAGCGTGGGGTCTTTCAGCTGTTCGGTGGCAAAATTTTCCCTATGCACCTCTAAGTCCGAGAAATCCACAACCGGCAGATTTTCATCTGAGGAGGCGGGCTCCTCCCCAGTTCCTTGGGTCTCCCCAGCTAGTACCGACAAGGGGAACTTGGGAGAGACCTCACCACACTCAGACGCTTTCTGGGATTCACCTTCCTGGTCTGCAGGGGAGACAGTGGGGGGGTCAGAACAATCCCAGAGTTCCCAGAATTTTGGAAAATCCCTCCCCACAATGGCATCATGTGGTAAATGAGGTACCAATCCTACCTGATGAGACAGGTTACCTTTGGGGGTCTCAAAAAACACAGTAGCCACGGGATACTCCCTAGTGTCCCCATGCACACAAATCACTGCCACCTTTTTATGCCCAGAGAGCTTTGTAGTGACCATCTCCTCTCTTATCAAGGTTACCAGGCTACCTGAATCCAGCAACCCCACAATATTATTTCCATTAACAGTCATTTTGCACAAATGTTTCTCAGTGCCCGGGCTGGCCGTGCATACCACTGTCGCAAACAGCGACTGACGTCTATTGCTCAGAAAGTCACACTGCATAGGCTCATCCACCACTGGGCAATTGGCTGCAATGTGTCCCTCTTGCCGGCAGCGGTAACAAATAATTTTTTTCACCGCTTCTTGCGGCCTTGGCCTTCCTGGCCGCTCTTGCCAGACATTGGGTAATACTCCCACCCTCTCACTCTCTCCACCCTCACCCCTTGTAGTCATCTTACCCGCCGCTGGGGATGGTCTGGTCTTAGGGTGGAAAGTCCGTAAGTCTCTGGAAGAAGAGGTCAGGTTCTCAGTAGCCAAGTATCTCTCCACTAGATCCACCAGCTTGTCTGCAGTTTCTGGGTCTCCATGGCTGACCCACTTTTGAATAGTATTAGGCAGAGACCTTAGGAACCGATCCATGACGACACATTCCACAATTTTTGGGGCGGTCAAAGTCTCTGGCTGCAGCCACTTCCTGCTCAGGTGAATGAGATCATACATCTGTGACCTGGGAGGTTTCCCAAGCCGAAAAGTCCAATTATGTACCCGCTGAGCACGGACAGCGAGGGTAACACCCAACCGGGCCAAAATTTCCACTTTTAGCACATCATAGTTTTTGGCTTGGTCCGGCTCCAGGTCATAGTAAGCTTTTTGCGACTCTCCAGTTAATAATGGGGCCATCAATCCAGCCCACTGTTCTTTAGGCCACTTTTCCCTTTCAGCAGTCCTTTCAAAGGTGGTTAGAAACACCTCTGGATCATCCTCTCCAGTCATTTTTGGCAATAAACGGCCCACAGAAAATGATGGTGTTTTACCAGAATCATCACCAGCCTCAGTCTGCTGCCTCTGCTGGAGCTGCTTCAAAACAGCCTCAATTTGTTGCTGGTGTTTCTGGTCCTGTTGCACCAGCAATTCCCTATGGCGGAGCTCTGCTTGTTCCAAGGCCTTCTGCTGGGCTGCAATGCTCTGCTGGAAACTTGCATTTGCCTGCTGTTGATTGGCATTTGCCTGTTGTTGATTGGCATTTGCCAGAGCCAACTGTCTGATTATCTCCTCCATGCTGGCCTTTAGTTACCACAACTGCCCGCCGTCCTCCACCATATGTAACAAGGTTAGCTCGGCAGCGGGTGTGTGTGACCCCCTGGATGGGTGCACAACACAAAAAGATAGGCACAGCACAACAATAGTGGAGGTGAAAACAAACAGGTGCAATTTATTTACAATATTTACAGAAAAAATGATAAACCAAAAAGAAACATCAAAATAAATCCTGGCCAACTTGGCTACTTACTGCAACAACAGCTTTTCCCTAGCTACCCACTAGGTACAGCCTGCTGCTATACCTAGTTGCTAGTACTGGGAGGTTAGCCACACAGGCTTTGGTCTCTCTGCACACAGATAACAGGTCAGCTCCCCAGACAGTTCAGGCACAGATCTGGTTCCAGGGTGGAGCAACTCCCTAAGCACTCTGGGAAGCTTTATACAGGTGTTAATGAGCCCACTACCTTCAGCTGGGCTCATTATCTCAGTGCTGAAGGACTCAGCACTTCCCTCTAGTGGTACAAATCCCCATAAACCCTGAACCTCGGACAAATATATCGTCCATCCAGGACGCAACCAGGTGATTTCACCTTCCTACTGTCACAATATATATATATATATATATATATATATATATATATATATATATAAATATATACATATTTATGTATATTCCTTAGCCAATAATTCCATAAGTGGAAGGGAATATTTTAGTATGTCCAAAATTTACTAAAGCCCTACTAACTGAAAAAAAAAAAAAGGGCAGTGGTATTTTTCCATGGAAGCATTGTTTTACGTTCTAATGCACAATTAGATTGTTTAGTTGTGCAAAGGTTTTGTCTCCATGCTGTGTCATAAAAATTGATTTTTTAGTCTGGGAGTATTCCAGGTAATATAATTCCACAATGCTTAATTCTATAAAAAAAAGAAAAAGTTTGCCATATTAAAAATCCAGTTTCCTAGGCAACAGCGCAGTGTAATAGGAGAATTTGAATATAGCACTCTTTCATTCTGAATGCTTTCCATGTAATAGAAATGATATAGTGTGTCACATTACCTTATTTCCCAGGACAAAGATGCACATTTATTCTTATAAATGATAATTTCTATGCAGGAAGGGCAGCTGGTAAATTAGTAAACTATCAGAATAGATGCTAAAGATAATAAAAATAATATGTGAGACACTGACTGGCAGGATTGTAGACAGTGTACAGTACATGTGTCCCTGAAGTTTCTCATATCCCCCGTCTTAGGGGGCTATGGAATTTGTGTCTGATATGGAGAAAACAAACTTTTTATTTTCCCAGAATCTTAATAAGTCTGTTCCTGGGTTCTGAAAGCTTTTCAGAGCTTTGGATGGGAAAACTTCTATTTCTATGTTCACATCATAATGGGTAGCCAGACCTCATTACTTAAAATTTGCTGTCTTTAGGCTTTTTTTTCCCATAAATGTAGACATTTTATTAATGAAAAAGAACAAGTACAATGAATTAGTACAGTGGGTGCAAAAAGATAATGGGGGCCCAAGGACCTAAATATCATATATAATCATGAAACGTACACTATACACTTGCAAAAAAAGAAAGTACTTCCAAAAGAGATGAACAGTACAGTCTCTCCAAAATAAATGAAATCTGGGAAGGAAATAATGTGCTCAGAATAGTGTAGGTAAAGTACCGGTCAATAACCACCTAAGCAATAGTAAGGTCCCTGTGAGAGGGTGCAGAGAGGAAGGTAGGTGGAAAGATTGATGTCATGCGGTGTGTCTCGAATCAGGTGTAATAAGGACCTAAGTGGTGGAGAGCATTACAGGTTGGACATTGTGCAAGGGTATGTTGAAAAATATGGTAACGGGTATAATTAAGGTGGACCTCAGGGGTTATTTACCAATTGCATGTTCAGGTGGGGGCAACTATGCTGCAAGAGGAATAGTTTCAGCAAAGAAGTCAGAAAGGGGAGTACCATAGACCTTGGCAAGGGAACAAGCAGGGAAAATAAAGAATGAAAAGAGTAGAGGGGGACTCTATGAAATAGAGGGGGGGGGGGTATGAGGGAAGATGAAAGGGAAAAAGAAAAAAAAAAGAAAAAGGGGGGGAGGGATGTATAATGGCAGGAGGAGGGGCGGGGGAGAGGTGAAGGGAAGGGGGGGGCAATAGGGAGAGGGAGAGATGGGGTGGTGAAGTGAATGCTAGACCAAGAAGCAACTAAGAAACAGGTAAGATAAGAAATGTGGTGGATGAAAATAGGGGGGAAAGAGTCACTGGAGACCAGGACTGCCCCGTAATTGGATTTCCCCCTCTCACCCTCCGGCAAGTAGGGGTGATTAAACATGGGGTGAGACAAGGACACTAAGATAGTGGGTGGATATTCGGACACTGCTCTTATCCTGAGCTCTCCATCATATAGTCGATTGTGGGAGATCACCCATGAGACTACACGGGGTAGTTTGAAAATGAATCCAAGAGGACCAGACGTGTGAGAATTTTGTGGGATTATCCTGGGTTGTTGCGATCAGTTCGGTCACGGACAGAGGGAGCATCGGTGGAACCCCAAAGGAAGGTATATAAAGTCTAGCAGCATTGATCATGTGCATGGCTAATGACTTGAGGTACAGTTTGCTGGAGAGGGAGGTGTGGTGAAGCAGAAATTGGGCTGGAGTGTAGTCGAGGGCAGGGGTAGAGACTGAAGAAGTAATATGATGCACCTCAGCCAAATAGGGTTGTATAGATTGGCATTCCCACCAAATGTGTAGAAGAGAACCCACCGCCACACTGCATCTCTAGCACTTATTTGTTGCTGAGGGGTTGAAGCGATGGATCCTCAATGGAGTCCTATACCAACGTGAAAAAAGTTTATACCCGTTTTCCTGGATAGAGACATTAATGGACCCTTTATGAGTGTAGGTAAAGGTACGTTCCCTTTCTGCTGATGACATGTCAACAGATAAGTCTTTTTCCCATGATCGGCAGGCTGGAAGTAACTGAGGTGCATGTGTGCAAAACAGTAATAGTTACATAGACACCAGGTGTTGTTGAGGCTCAGATTTGAAGCAAATAGATTCAAAGGGAGTAAGGGGTCGGTTCCATTTATGTAGGTAAGCTGGATTCTGAAGAAAGTGCCTTATCTGGAGGTATGCCTAAAAGGGAAAGGTCTGGTCCTGCATGGTTGAGGCGAGGGACGAATGGGTCACCATTTGGCCATCATGAAAGAAGTGCTTGGCACGGATATGCCGATGGGGCCAGATTCCAGCAAGGAAATGTTCATGCATCCCGGGGGGGGGGGGACTTCTTGGCTGAAATGCATATAGGTCAGCGGGCCTGGGATAGAGGAGATGGGAGCGATCTTTCAGACAAAATTAAAGGTTTTCATAGTCGGACCTATGGGTGGGTGATTGAGAAGTGTTTGAGGGACAAGTTTTACATTAAGCCAAAAAATCAAAGTTAGGGGCAGTTGCGAAAAGGAGCCTTCCAGACTCACCCAGGACTTAGTGGAAGAATGGACATTCTAGCCTATGACCCTGGAGAGATTACATGCCCAGTAATATTTTTTGAAATCTGGGAGTCTGACACCTCCCCTGGATATAGGGAGCACCAATTGAGTGAAGGAGAGACGCGGACGTTTGTGACTCCAGAGAAACTGAGAGCAAGTCTGCCTTCATAGAGTGAAAAATGCAGGGGGCAAGTGGATGGGCAAAGCTTGTAGCAGATAGAAGATACTGGGGAGGATGTTCATCTTTAATATGGCTGCCCTCCTAAACCAAGAGAAGGAGGGCGTATGCCATTTTTGTAGGTTGGATTGGATACAAAGGATAGCTGGAAGGAAGTTTCTTTCATAGAGTTTAGAAAGGTTATGTGGAAGTTAAATACCCAGGTATGTGATGGGGTCAGCTTTCCAGGTGAAGGGAACATGAGGTTGGCAAAAAGAGGGTAATGTTCAGGGTATGTGATTTGGTAAAATTGATCTTTAAGTTTGAAATACTGTGGAAGTATGCAAAGTCTTTAAATAAGTTAGGTAGAGTAAGACGGGGTTTGGACAAGAAGAGAAAAATATCATCCCCATATACGGCTATCTTGAATTCACGACCTGAGACTAAGAGGCAGAATGAACAGCAGCAGTGAAAGGGGGCAACCTTGACGTGTACCATTTCAGAGGGAGAAGGCATCTGACAGGTAACCATTCACACGAACCTGGGCTTTTGGATGGGAATCAAGGGCCATAATAATGTTCAGCATGTTTTCCTGAAGACCGAGGGCCTTTGGGACCACCATCATATAGTCCCAAGCTACCCTGTTGAATGCCTTCTCAGCATCCAGGGAAAGGAAGAATCCATTACTTTTAGAGGTATGCAACCAATGGTGGAGGTTCAGGGCCTTAATGGTATTGTCCCTGACTTCCCTCCCAGGGACGAAACCCACCTGACCACTATCGATTAGGGAAGGAAGGACAGGGAGAAGGCAATTAGCTAGAACTTTGGCGTAGATTTTGACATCAACATTCAGTAGTGATATGGGCCTGTAATTGACCACGGACGTCACTTCCTTATCTCCTTTGGGGATGACCGTAATGTACACCTCTAAAAGATGATGTTGTGAGTTAGGGAGCTTAGAGAATTTGTTGAAGGCCGATAAGTATGGGTTTGTAGAATTTCTGAAAATGTTTTGTAGTAAGCTCCAGAGAGACCGTCGGGGCCAGGGCTTTTTCCAGGCTTCAGTTGTTTGATTGCCTGTTCCAACTCCTTGGTTGATATAGTCTGTTCCAGATCTTGGGCTGTATCAGCCAAAACAGGTTTCGGCTGTATAGGCGTAAGAAGTCGGAAATCATGTGGGATCTGGAATCTCCACCAATATGGGGTGGGGAGTCCGAGGGAATATTATATAGATTATTGTACTAACACTCGAATTGAGAAGCAATATCAGCGTTTAAAGTAGCTGTGGATCCGTTACTGCCCCATATTTGAATTGAGAAGCAATATCAGCATTTGAAGTAGCTATGGATCTGTTACTGTCCCGTATTCGGTGAACCGTCATGCAAGCTTTCTTTACGCGAAGAGCTCTTGCAAGAAATTTGCCACTCAAGAAATTAGAAAGCTCAAAGAAGAGTTTTTGAGTCAAAAAGTATTTACATTTTGTCGTTTTGCCCAATTCTTCTAAAAGCTGAGAGTGCGCATCCGTCAGGCGTTTATGGGCTCTCTCTAGGAAAGCGATACGATCCAGTAAGGTGTTTATGCGGGCTTGCCTCTCTCGCTTGCGTTTTGTGGCTAGGGCAATAAATCATCAGATCTATGGATCTGATGCAATGCTATAGAGGACAGTGAAAAGGGACCCGAGGAAGAGTCAACTAGAGAGCTTAAGGGTACATTGAATTGCCCCCCAAAATTAGCAATTCCGTATGGAAAGAGGCAAGTAGGTTAACAACTGAGTGAAAAAAGGAGACTTGCTTGACATTGTGGGAGTACATATTGGCTAATGTGATAGGTTTGTCGGCCAGTGTCCCCTTTAGAAACAGGTAGCGGCCTCTGTGATCAATTAAGGAATCCATGACAACCAAGGGAAGGTGTTTGGTAATAAGAATTGAGACTCCTTTAGATTTGGAGAGCTCACTGGAGGCATGGTAAACAGTTGGAAAGAGTGTATTAGAGAGTTTGGGTATAGAATCAGAGCGAAAGGAAGACAACATCAGCTTTGTGTTTATGCCTAGAGGAGAGCAGGAGGGAGCATTTTTCAGGTGTGTTCAGACCTTTAGCCTTGAGAGAAAGCAGTTTCAGGGAGGAGTGGCTGGAAAAGATCCTAGGGGTTCCCATGATGGAGGGGGCAAGAGCATGGGCGAGTGGACAAGGGTCAAGGAAAGAGGGGTGAGTGTAAATGCTAAAGGCCTGTAGAGGAGGGGGTGGGGGAGGGGTCATTGAGGGGGAAGGGAGAAGAGAGAGAGAGGATAAAAAAGGGGGGGAGGCATAAAAGGGTAGTCAGTGGGGGGGGGGAAAGAGAGAATAATCCAGAGGTGAGAATAGACCAGCTATGCCCCCCGTGATCAGTCAGATGAGATCCAGATCCAGAAGGGTTTTATAATGTAGGGCAGAGCCCACGGCTACCTATCCTCAAAACCATGAGATGCTAATAGAGGTCAATATATGTATATACTGTATATGAGCTTGTATATATCCATGGAGTGAGGGAGGGAGTTGACCGGTTAGACGAGTCAGAGATGGGGAGGGGGGGAGAATGTGGAGTGAGTGAGCAGTCAGGCTTCTCTACTTGCCAGAAGCAGTGAGAACTGGAAGCCTCTTCAGGAAGAATTCTTGGTATGATAGTTGGTAAAAGGACCTATAAGGCCTATGTGGTCCCGCCAGTCCAGGATTGCACCATCAAAATAATGATCCAGCAGGGGAAGGAAGCAAGCAGAATCAGGGATGTAGAGAATGAGGGCAGATATGGATAGGTAACCATCTCCATGGGGGAGGTCAAGTCTCATGCAAACTATATGGTAAGGAGGATATAATGTCAAGCTGTCTGCTGCCAGCCATGCATCCATTCTTTCTCAGTTAGACTTCATGACGAGGTCTCCAGTGCACTGGAGAGGTTGTTGGGCTATTCTCCGCATGGTTCCCCTTGACGGCAGGTCGTGGGGGAGTTGTAGGGCTTGATCTGCGATGGCAAAGTTGTTGACCTTGCCATTCCTTGGGATTTACCCCAGCATTTACTTTGTGCGACCATGGGCAGTTGCCAAGAGGCAGAAGGGGAACTTCCATCGGAACGGGACTCCCCTGGAGTGGAGGGTATCCAGTAAGGGATGGAGTTATTTTCTTTGTTGCAGAGTTAGGTTGGAGAGGTCCTGGAAGAGCTGAATATCTGTACCGCAGTGTAGGGGGTGACGTCTCTCTCTGGCGTGTCGTAGCATGTCTTCCTTGAGGGGGAAGCTGACAAGACAGCATACAATGTCGCCAATTAGGACACAGTGGTGCATTAGAGAAAGAGACTGAAAGCGTGTGGATGGTGGATGAGCTAGTGTCCCTTGAAGATCAACATATTGCAACCCAGCACTATCTCCAGGAAGCTAGGTATGAGCTTTGGATTTGGGTAGACCATAAGTTTGACCCCAACCCAAGCTTTTTGAAGTTCAATGAAAAGGGAAAATAAATGGAAACAGTAGGGCAGTTTACCTGTCTGTTTTGTGACATTGAGCAGCTGGCTGGGTAGCTGTCATTTAGCAATGGCAGTGTAGTGAGAGAGGATTGCAGTGGTTGTCGTTTCTATGGGTTATTGGGGCATCATTAATTATGATTCACAATCTACATTACTGGATGATGTGTTTAACAATAAGCTCCCCCATAGTCCTCCATGTCCATATAAGGTTCTGGTATAGGTGACTCTTTTTTTGTTTTCTTTGCTTGGGGTTCTCCTTAAAATCAATACATGCCAAATTTGCAAAACTGCATTTAGACTATACATTTAGTTTTACCTTCCAAGTGGTTAATTATAATATATATTTTATGATAATATTCTAATTATTATAATAATAATTATTGATAATATATTATTATACATTCCAGAGTTGTTTATAAAGATATTAGAAGTCAAGAAAATTTTCAGTGACTAGTAAGTTCTTTTTTTTCCATAAGCACTTGATGCTTCACGAAAGTACAAAAGTGCATTCCGGGTTCTTTTTAATTTATTCTACACAGATTCTAAGTTGACTTTTCAAACCTTTGTAAACTACTGTAGTGAGTGCATCATCTTTTCTGATAAAACAAAGTATATTGCCAGATGCAGAATGTGACAGATGGACATACATAGGTTGATGTTAACAGACTCAGAGTGTGATGGTGGACACTGACTGTAACAGAAGTGCTAATAGACATTGTGGGATAAACATACTTGTCTGAATTCTCCAGTGCAACCAGTTTGTGACCATGGTACATCAGAACACACCTACCTCAGAAAACCCTGCCCACTTGTGGACAGCTTTCCAAAAGTGAATGACGTCACATAGGATTACAAATGGGAAAGCTAGGGAGGTGGGAATGGGTGAGACCAAACTTGACTATTACAGGAAAAAAAAATTGTATAAAATAATTTTTTTAATATATCTCCAGTTCTACTGATATTTTTTACATACAATTTTTGCTCTGGAAAACCTTTCTGTATGCATTTTTTATCATATATGTTTGGATTGCCTGGGATAGTGATAGCTTTACCATAGGGTAAACTTTGCGGTAAAATTTACAAAATACATCAGGCACTATAATCCTCATATTAAAGCAGGGCACAGCAATGATAATCTCAGTAAGCACTTGTTGCTGGACATACCTTTTAGAGTTGCTTAGACTCGCATTCTTTAGTAATAGTGCTAGCGTATTTTTCTGGGGGTTTTTTTTACAAAAGTTTTACTACAGAAGTTTTTACTCATAATTTAAATTGATAATCTATCATACCTACTGTGCTTTTTCATCTGTCATATTGTTAGAACAAGGTAATAAATCTTGCTTCTGTCTTCCTTCCGGGTAGAGAACAAAGAAAATGTAGTAGACAAGACTTGTCAGCAATTCGTCATATACAAAAATCTCTCACAGGAAGGTAAATGATACCTGCACTCATTTAAGTGCAAACCAATATATATTAGGATTGTTTATTATTAAAATGTACCAGTAACTTATGTACATGAAGGTCCAGAATTTTATAGACAGTAGGTCACTGCCAGCTTTTCAAATCATCAGGATAACAGTATAAAGATATACAAATCTACAATCCCCAGTTACTGTAAGGATTTTCCTTTTCCCAAAAGTTCATTAGCTGGTGCTGCCGCAATTACCTTTAGAGAGTGCCTTATGTGATTACTCCTTTCTTGGGGCTCTCAGAAGTGTATGCTCCATATTATCTTGAGGACCGCTGAGTTTTTGGGTCCCCCTAAGCTCTGCACAGCCAGGCAACATGCATTTTCCACACTTTCATCCAAATTCAGTAAAAAGTCCATGAGTTTGGTTTTTGTTGTTTTATTAGGGGTTAACAACTTGGATAGGGTCTAGGGGTATATGGGATGCCCAATGGAACTGAACAACTTGGAGGGCAAACTTCTTTGGAAAAATGTCAAGAATCCAGCAAACGGCACACAATTGATCCTAGGCTCTCTACTCATTCAGGAGTTGTACTTCCCTTCTGACAGATTAGCACACAGTGTTTAAGCAACACTTGGTCCCCTTAAGTGAACCTCCTTAGACCCCAGATGATAATCTCCTCATCTACCTGGCTGTCTTGAGAGTATTGCAGGGCAAGGGATTCTGAGACACACAAAGAATGTAGTCCCAGGGAGAACTTTAATGGTTGAACTGGATGGACTTTTTGTCATTTCAGCCAGACTATGTAACTTATTGATTATTGCACCTGACCGCCCTCTCCTTTCTTTGGCCCAGGGGGTGTAGAAGTACTCACACTGTTCTGTTCCTGTAGCTTTAGAGGTTGAAGCCGCTTTTAGGCCTCACGCTGGGCTGCTTCCTTCTCTGCTGACAGGCTCTCTTTCCCCGGTAGACTGTGGGACAGTGGAGGTTCTTCTGTTCTGCTTCAGCCTGCAGGCAGACCCCTCTCCTATGGGATCCCCTCCCAGGATCCACACCAGCAGCACTTCCTCACTCTGTCTTTCATCGAACTACCCTGCTGGCCAGGCTCTCTCATATTTAGGGGCTGACCTAGCCACCACGTCAGGCCTCCTACCTAGGAGGTATCTGAGAACTGACCTGCAGAGCACTCCAGCCTTAGCCTGAATTAACCTCACTGACTCCTAGGCTGACTCACACCCAGGCTTCCACAAGCCTCTAACTAAACAAAAAACAAAACCTATGTACACTAGAGGGCATTACATCAGTAAAAATGATGATTCTTCAGGGGGCTAGGCAAAAGACCAGAGATATCAGAAGTGGCTAAAGAGTGCCTAGAGGTTTAGAAGAACCATACTTTAGGCTAAGCTGAAGGAAGGTACCATGGAGTCTTCTAGTCAGAGTAAGAATTAAAGTCTATTATCAGGATATAGCATCAGTTGAGGTACACGGAGTACATGTAGATACATGAAAGAATCCATAGACTAGGACAGATTTCCGTTTGAACCAGAGATGGACACAGGTGACAAGGCAAAAAGTCAGATGTAGACAATAGGGGTAGAGACCTCACAGGATACAAATGAACTAGAGGTTAAAGCCAAGATAGAGACTTAGACTGGATCAAGGTGAGGATAGAGTTTATGAGAAACACTGAGCTCTAAGGATAGGATTAAGAAGCAAGTCAACAGAAATCACAAAAGTGAGGCATAGGATCTTGGGATTGTAGCACATTGTAGGCACACTGATGCTAGTATGGGCAACCAGACTCTGGCATCTGGCAACACATTAAAAGTAAATTGACTGTTCAGCAGTTAAGTGGGTACGTACCTGCCTGTAAACAAATGGTCCTGCATGAAAAATGGTATGCTAACGAGTGGAACAGATTTGTGTAGCAGACTGCTCTGGGTAGATGAGCACAGCCATAGACTATCACAGTGGAGCAACCAGGGAATGTTCAGCCACATATGGATGGCTACTAGACCACTGCTCAGGCAAACAAGAACCCAGGATACAGTTGACCTCAGATAGCTGCACAAAAGTTGAATTATAAATAGGCAGATCCATGGCACATGACCACTTGCAGGTGAGCAACATGAACATGGTTGACTGATGTCACTGTTCGACAACCACTCCAACAGATAAACAAGTAACAAGAATAATCTATATGCTTACAATTAAAGCGATTCTAAAGGTTAATGTTTGTTTTTCTGGAAAATAACAAACATGTCTATACTTACCTACTGTGTGCAGTGGTTTTGCACAGAGCAGCCCGGATCCTCCTCTTCTCGGGTTCCCCGCAGACTCCCTTGGCCCTTTCCTCCTGTTGGGTACCCCCACAGCAAGCAGCTTGGTATGGGGACACCCGCTGCTCTGTGTGTCCATTCACACACGGAGCCAAGGCTTGGCCCTGCCCCCTCCCTTCTCATTGGCTGACTGATGTGATTGACAGCAGGGGGAGCTCCTTGCTCCTGACCTATCTTTGGCTTCCTACCTACCTGCTGTGACCTTGGCTTGTATTCTGACTCTGCTCCTGTCTACAGCTCCTGTTCCCCACTGCCCGACTGTGTACTGATCCTGGCTTATATCCTGAATCTGCCTCTGCCTGATGTTCCTGTAGCTCGCTGCCTGGCTGTTGATGGCCCTTTGGCTTGTGTCCTGTCCATGCTTCTGTCTGCTGATCAAGTGTCACTGTGTTACAATTCCTGGTTCCTGCCTGGTGACCTATGGTCATCTGCTTTCTGCCAACACCAGCTGGCACTGCCTGTTACACCCGGCCCTCATTCCATTCAGTGTCCTCACACTTCCAGTTATCACAAAAGGTGCAGGAGAATCCCCCTCTCTCTCGCCCGATCTCCACCAGGTATGTGACACTCTGTGACCTGTGTTCTTGCATTCCTTTTATCTGACTACCTGTTGCTGACCCAGCTTGCTCCTGACCATGCTCTGTTGAACTTTGGATTCTGACCTTGGCTTGTCTCTGACCATGCTCTGCTGAACTCCTGATACTGACCAAGGCCGGTTGCTTGACCCTGCTTGCCTCCTGACCACATCTCTGATCTGATGGTTACCTGCACTTGCCTCTGATGAGACTTCTGCATAGTCTCCCTACCACTGCATCCCAGAGCCATCCTATGGATGCCATCCTGTGCCGCTACTGGCTAAAGTGCAGACACTTCCTCGACCTGCTACTCTGTGCCTTGTGTCTTAATATTCAGGGGTGCTTAGACCAGAACCACAACGGAAGTCCTCTCATTATTTTGACCTTCAACCAAGGTATGTGACAGTCCATGCTACCAAATGTAGGACCTGAACAACTTGGTTAATCAGTGGTTCCAGCCTAAAGTTCTTACAGGGCCATAAATTGTGGAGAGTGCCACTTCAGGCCAGTTCTTCAGAGCTCTACATCTAGAGCCACAAAATTGGGTGAGAAAGCCAATCCAAAATCATCTAATGAACTAGTGGAGATGGTGGACTGTTATTCTGGGGCCAATAACCTCTTGGCTGAATCCACAGCTGTGAGATGCCTAATAAGAGGTTGTCTCACATAGCAACCGGCTTTAAAGAAAGCTTTAAAGCCACAAAGGAGAGGCACAGAGTGGCCCTTAAAGAATGGTCATAGGGTGACCCTCTGTTAGGAGGCTCTGCTTGGGGATTCTAGGAAAAACCTGTGGGCTGTGTAGTAAGTGGTTCCATATTTCTGCCAAGTACTCTATGAGTCAAGAGCCTATAGAGTGTGGCCTAGTTGTCCTTGTTTGCATGTCTGGGTCTGGTCACTGATCTAGACATACCAAATTATGTGATAAAGATATGTAGGAAAAGAATGTGTGCCTTCCTAGAATCTGGTTGTCTGATTACCCTGACCCATACTTGGCTCATAGACCCTGAACTATTGGCCCAGTACCAGGTAGAAGTAGTTTGTGTACATGGTGAAAGTACCCCACAGCAATAGTAACCTTCAAAACCAATTGTGGAATGGTATGCCATGAAATAGCTGTATCCCAATTACTACTACCCTTTCAACTGTTCTGGAAACTGTGTATTGGAGGAGAAATGGCTCCTGAATCTGAAAACATCATAGTGTCCATGATGTACACATCTGACCCATTTACATATAACTTTAAAACTAGTGCTGTATGGGTGACTATAGTTTAAAAAAAAAAAACTATGGTCATCTCCTGTACTGTGTCCGCATTTGTTCAGAGACTGTGGACATACAACAGCGGTGGGAATACTGGGCCGGCCGCTCTATAAGAAGTACAGACATTTCCCCCCAAGTGCGTTTTTTGGAGCAAAATAGTGTCCCATCATTGGTGTCAGTGGGAGGAATAGTGTCCCATCATTGGTGTCAGTGGGAGGAATAGTGCCCCACCATTGGTGTCAGTGGGAAGAATAGTGCCACATCATTGGTGTCAGTGGGAGGAATAGTGCTCCATCACTGGTGTCAGTGGGAGGAATAGTGCCCCATCATTGGTGTCAGTGGGAAGAATCGTGCCCCATCATTGGTGTCAGTGGGAGGAATAGTGCCTCATCATTGGTGTCAGTGGGAGGAATAGTGCTCCATCATTGGTGTCAGTGGGAAGAATCGTGCCCCATCATTGGTGTCAGTGGGAGGAATAGTGCCTCATCATTGGTGTCAGTGGGAGGAATAGTGCTCCATCATTGGTGTCAGTGGGAAGAATCGTGCCCCATCATTGGTGTCAGTGGGAGGAATAGTGCCTCATCATTGGTATCAGTGGGAGGAATTGTGCCCCATCATTGGTGTCATTAGGAGGAATAGTGTCCCATCATTGGTGTCAGTGGGAGGAATATTGTCCCATCATTGGTGTCAGTGGGAGGAATAGTACGTCATTGGTGCCAGTGGGGGGGTTGGAATAGTGCCCCATCGTTGGTGTCAGTGGGGGGAGAAATAGTGCCCCATCATTGGTGTCATTGGGAGGAATAGTGCCCCATCATTGGTATCAGTGGGAGGAATAGTGTCCCATCATTGGTGTCAGTGGGAGGATTAGTATGTCATTGGTGCCAGTGGGGGGGGGGTTGGAATAGTGCCCCATCGTTGGTGTCAGTGGGGGGAGGAATAGTGCCCCAAAGTTGGTGTCAGTGGGGGGAGGAATAGTGCCCCATCGTTGGTGTCAGTGGGGGGAGAAATAGTGCCCCATAGTTGGTGTCAGTGGGGGGAAGAATAGTGCCCCATCGCTGGTGTCAGTGGGGGGGAGGAATAGTGCCCCATCGTTGGTGTCAGTGGGGGGAGGAATAGTGCCCCATCACTGGTGTCAGTGAGAGTAATAGTGCCCCATCATTGGTGTCAGTGGGGGGGAGGAATAGTGCCCCATCATTGGTGTCAGTGGGAGGAATAATGCCCCATCATTATTATCAGTGACACAAATGACGGGGCACTATTCCTCCCACTGACAGCAATGACACCTAACTAGCCGACCCCTGTTCCAGCATGGTGCTGCTGCAGCCAGCATACCTGGTTGCAGCAGTACCATCTGCACGGCACACTTACCGGGCGGTCAGCTGTCCTCCTTCCTTCTCTTCGGCCTCTCCCTCCCTTGATTTTCTCGGGGCCGCTCGGCTCCGCCTCCTCGCTGGTGATTCGCTGCCTGTGTGCCTTTCCTGAGCTACAGTAAAGGCGCCCAATCACCGGTGAGGAGGCGGAGCCAAGCGGCAGTGCGGACATCGAGTGAGGGAGCGGCCAGAGTGAAGGAGCTGTGCATCCTGGACTGGATCGTCGTGGGACCGGAGCCAGGTAAGAGACAGCAGCCCCCTGCCTGCCCCTGTACTTAGTGTCCCCTGGCGGCGGGCTGGATGAATGTGCTTGGCGGGCCGTAGTTTGAGGACCCCTGCTCTAGAGGTTATCAGTACATCAGGGTGGTTATGGACTATGCTACCTATTCTGAGGCTACTATTCTTTAACAAACACTTATTCAAAAACCATTATTGCCAGTTTCATCCACATGTTTACCCACACAGGGATCCTGAAGGAAGTCCTGGAAGATCAATATACTCTGGTAATGAAAAAGTTGTGTAGATTGTTAAATATTAAATAACCGTATACTCCAGTTTATCACCTTGACATGGATAGGTTGGTAAAAAGGTTTAAAGCCCCAATACAGGATAAAATCCTCCACCTTCCAACCATTCTGCTCAAAAGCCACTATTAGTATAAGTAATTACTATACTAATAAAAAATAACCCTATCTAAAAGCCCTTTTTACTTGCCTGTAACTATGGTCATGTGACATTCCAGCCCTGAGCCTTTTCCTCTTGTTTACTTTCTGTATAGATCCTTCTTCAGGTACCCACACTACTACCTATGTGATGTGGACACTTCCTATAGGTTTGCTAGTGGTGGGGTCCTCTCAGGATAGGGGAGCCGAGGGGAACAGTGATCTCAGGGGACATTGCAGAGCCGAATCCCCCCACCCACAAATGTCAGTAGTCTTGGATCTTGATATTAAGTAATCATAGCTGGCTATACCAGAAAAGCAAACAACTAAGCCTGGCAGGATGGGAGGGTGAGGTGCTAGAAAGATAGATTTTATCCAAGTATTCAACAATACACGTGTTCATAATATGTCAATATTTTATTCTGGATCTAGTTTGATTGGTAAGTAATATTACTGTTCTGTAACCTAGTTGATTAAAATAAATTGTTTGTCTTATTCAGATTCTCACATTTGTTGGAGGTTCTTGTATAATATTTATTTATTCAAATGTAGTTGATTTAATAATTTTCATGTATCCAATGCTATTGGCTTTTGGGAATTAGGTTTTAACTATGACTTAGAGACTGGATATTGTAGTGATATTGTATTGATACTGTATAAAGATGTCCTATAAAGATGTTTTTCTAGCCCTGATGAAGGGGGTGTTTTTGGGACTGCCAAAATGCATTGGATGCTCTTTTGATTGTCCCCTTGACCCTTGCTTGAATAAAGTCATATCTGGACCTTTCAGCTGTAGCATGACACTTAATTTCATTTTTGTTACATTGCATTACAAGCCAAGGAAACTGTAGATATCCTCTGTGTTGTAGAAGTGGTCTAACTGGGAATTTATACACTATATTTCCAAAAGTATTGGGATGCCTGCCTTTATACGCACATGAACTTTAATGGCATCCCAGTCTTAGTCCGTAGAGTTAAATATTGAGTTTTCAGCCCATCCTTTGCAGCTATAACGGCTTCAACTCTTCTGGGAAGGCTGTCCACAAGGTTTAGGAGTGTGCCTATTTGACTATTCTTCCAGAAGCGCATTTGTGAGGTCAGGCACTGATGTCGGATGAGAAGGCCTGGCTTGCAGTCTCCGCTCTAATTCATCCCAAAGGTGTTCTATTGGGTTGGGGTCAAGACTCCACCCCAAACTCGCTCATCCATGTCTTTATGTCTTTATGGACCTTTCTTTGGAACAAGAAGGGGCCATCCCCAAACTCTTCCCACAAAGTTGGGAGCATTAAATTGTTCAAAATGTCTTGGTAGGCTAATGCGGTTTCCCTTCACTGGAACTAAGGGACCAAGCCCAACCCCTGAAAAACAACTCCACAACTTAATTCCCCCTCCACCAAACTTTACACTTGGCACAATGCAGTCAGGCAAGTACCATTCTCCTGGTACCACCAAACCTAGACACGTCCATCAGATTGCCAGACAGAGAACCATGATTTGTCACTCCAGAGAACACGTCTCCACTGCTCTAGGGTCCAGTGGCTGTGTGCTTTACACCACTGCATCCAACAAATTGCATTGTGCTTGGTGATGTAAGGCTTGGATGCAGCTGCTCAACAATGGAAACCGATCCCATGAAGCTCTTTGCGCACTGTTGTTGTGCTAATCCAAAGGCCACACAAAGTGTGGAGGTCTATAACTATTGACTCTGCAGACAGCTGGCGACTTCTGCGCAGTGTGCACTTCAATATGTGCTGACTCCGCTCTGTCATGTACCTACCACTTTGTTGCTGTTATTCCCATTTGCATCCACTTTATTATAATACCACTAACAGTTGACCGTGGAATATTTAGTAGCAAGTAAATTTCACAGATGGACTTATTGCACAGGTGCAACCTATCACAGTACCACGCTTGAATTCTCTGAGCTCTTGAGAGCAATCCATTCTTTCACAAATGTTTGTAGAAGCAGTCTGCATGCCTAGGTGCTTGAGTTTATATGCCTGTGGTTATGGAGGTGATTGGAACACCTGAATCCAATGCTTTGAAGGGGTGCCCCAATACCTTTGGCAATATAGTATATATGAGCAGTATTACATTAACCTCCCTGGAGGTATTCCCAAGTGTAGTTCGGGGTAAAGTTTCAGCACCACAAGCCGTAACCCCGAGCTACACTCGGGAATACTGTGCAGCATTGCTCCAGGATCTGTTCTTCACTTACCTTGTCTTGCACTCTCGTGATGTCCCTCCTACATTGTCCCCAGCAATGTCCTCCGGCTGATGTCGGCATCCGTCTTCTGGGTTACTTTCCCTGCGACGGACGGGGACGGAATGGCGGGAAATTTAAAAATGTGAAAAAGTGACATTCACTAAATTCACTAAAATCACATAGTAAAACATTACTGTATCAAAGCATTTCACATACATTTTGTCCCTAGTGCTTTGTCCTGTGCCCTGCCTGCATTTTTACTGTTCTTTCTGCCTGGAAACTGAGAAATGTCTATGGCGTCCAAAAAGTGTCCTTTTAGGTCAAAAGCGGTTTTAGACCAGCTAGAGAACAGCGATAGTAAATCAGAACCACTTGCAGAATTGAGTGATAATGATTCGTGAGGAAATTCGTCATCAGACACTGAAAACAATTTTGCGACTTTGCTCAGTGATGTGCGAACTTGGCGCTATATTTCAAATTTCAGTGTTTTTGGTTTGATTATATTATTGAATTAAATTTATTATTATATTATTATTTTTTATGATTATTTATTAAGTTATAATTTATGATTTTGTGTTTAAAATTTTAACATACCCGGGATGTTTACTAGATTCTTGTTCGGACAGATTTCAGTGAGTTATTCCTAAAAATTACAGGCCTACAATAAAAAAATGACATATTTCCATGCAAAAAAATGTACCGCTTTGAGCACAGAAATACTGACATAATCAGACCACTAGGGAGGCTATGAGGAGATTGCAATACCAATAAGATAGCCTCCGGTGCTATTTTCCATTTTCCTTAAATGGCTATTAAATTGGCTCTGGAGTTTTTGCAACAAAGTCTGCTAGGATGTTGCTTTAGACTAATCACAGACTATGATCCTCTACAATGTATGGTCTAGACTAGAGCATGAAACCCAAAAGTCACCCTCTGTTTCCTGGCTCTCCAAGATTTCTCTTTCAAGGTTGAGGAGCGAGTGTGCTCTCTTAAGAAAGATGCAGATGATCTTTCTAGAGTCCATTGTTTGGTAGGCGATGTTTGAACCCACGGGATCAATCAGAACAGGTGGGTATGTGACAAACAGCCTCTTCAGTGCAGGACAGAGTTGTGGATGGGGTTCACTTGCTGCCTAGACTCTGGTGTTTTATAAGATTAGCGGATGGTAGTGGCTCTGGTAATGCCTTTTTCCTCATCTGAGCATTATTTAAGTTTTCTCTGGGTTGAGCAGTGTGAGGTGTGTGTTGGAGAGAGGAACTGCATGCAGTCTGGCTGTAACAGCCTGCAGGTCTACATAATACCACACTGAGTCTCATTACTAATCAGAGGGCTAACTGTTTTGTTGCTTACTGGACAGTGCTGAAATCATCCTCTGCAAGGGAAAGATTTTTGTCCTGTGTTTGATCTACACTGTGATGACTAAACAAGGACAGAAACCACTTCTTAAACCACTTCAGCATCTGTACTGCCTCTTAACAAACTCTATATTTGACTATACGTAACCTCTACATTACAATATAAGCAGATATAGGGGAAGATTTACTCAAGCTGATGCATTCTGAATCTGGTGCAGCTGTGCATGGTAGCCAATTGGCTTCTAACTGAAGCTTGTTCAATTAAGCGTTGGCAATAAAACCTAGAAGCTGATTGGTTTCTTTGCAGAGCTGCACCAGATTTTGCATTCTCCAGTTTTAGTAAATAACCCCTATTGCATGCATTGCACTGAAGATGCTGCAGTACTAACTCACTTTCAGACATTTTTAAAAAATGTTTCCAACATGTCTGCTACCTGTGTCGGCACTGATGATACTATAATGACAATATGATGGCAACTGCTCATGGCAACTACTACTTCTTTTGTCATATAATGACAGTATGACCCTGGAAAAACCTTATAATTATGCAACCTTGCCTGCTGCATTGCTTTTCTGAACACTCTATATATGTTATTATTGGTCACCCTGTTCCATGGATTAAAATTCAGTGTACTAAGGCATAAGACAAGTAGGGAACAAAACCTCAGCTATCCTCTACTTTAGCTACCTAATGTTGGCCATTCACACACCATTTGTGTGGCAAATTTGGAAAGTTACTATCCGCTTTTTTTTTACATACAACCTCATAGAACAGAATTGTTCAGAGTAATCAGTCTTCATTGTGTTTCACTTTTGAGTAACCATACTATGGAATTTGAAGTAAAATTTGAATGAAAATACCTTTTTTGCTTTGATTGTGGAGCTTTGATTCATTGTTTCTGATTGTGATTAATGTGATAATATGGTTTCTAAATACTGGAAACCGTGAAAATATGTATTAATTGTTGCTGTGGACTATTGCATCATATTTGTTAGTCTCTTTGTGTACATATTGATGTTCAATCGGACTGACTTTGTTGAGATCCATCAACAGCAATATTGTGTAGGAGCCTACTTGATTGCATACTTACACCCTGTTCCAAATTATTATGCAAATTCTATTTAAATGTCACAAAGATTAAATATTTTGTTTTTCATTTTAACTCATGGATGGCATTGTGTGTCAGGGCTCTTTTGATCACTGAAAACAATCTCGGACACCTGTGATAATTAGATTGGCCGGTGAGCCCAATTTAAGGAAAAACTACTAAAGGAGGGTATTCCACATTATTAAGCAGAGCACCATTTTCAAGCAATATGGGGAAGAAAAAGGATCTCTCTGCTGCCGAAAAGAGTGAAATAGTTCAATGCCTTGGACGAGGTATGAAAACATTAGATATTTCACGAAAACTTAAGCGTGATCATCGCACTATTAAGAGATTTGTGGCTGATTCAGAGCACAGACGGGTTCGTGCAAATAAAGGCACATTGAGGAAGATTTATGCCAGATCCATGCATCAGATCAAGAGAGCAGCTGCTAAAATACCATTACATAGCAGCAAACAGATATTTGAAGCTGCTGGTGCCTCTGGAGTCCCACGGACATCAAGGTGTAGAGTCCTCCAGAGTCTTGCAACTGTGCATAAACCTTCTATTTGGCCACCAATAACCAATGCTCACAAGCAGAAATGGCTGTATCGGGCAGAAGAATACATGAAGACTAATTTTCAAACAGTCCTGTTCACTGATGAGTGCTGTGCAACCATGGATGGTCCAGATGGATAGAGTAGTGGATGGTTGGTGGATGGCCACCCTGTTCCAACAAGGCTTGCGACGTCAGCAAAGCAGTGGTGGAGTCATGTTTTGGGCCGGAATCATGGGAACAGAGCTGGTCAGCCCTTTTAGGGTGCCCGAAGGTGTAAAGATGACCTCTGCAAAGTATGTGGAGTTTATGACTGACCACTTTCTTCCCTGGTACAGAAGGAAGAACTATGCTTTCCGTAATAAAATCATCTTCATGCATGACAATTAGAGATGAGCGAATTATTCAAAAATTCGATTCGGCTGATTCGCCGAATTTGCGGGAGAAATTTGATTCGATGCGAATTTATTTGCTGCGAATTTAACTTATTAAAAGGGTTTCTAGGCTTCAGAGAGCCTTTATATTAGTGCAGAACACTGTACCTTTAATTTAAATGCCCTTGGAGTCTGCAGGGGAAGAGAAATAATACT
Organism: Staurois parvus; assembly: GCF_062004578.1. NCBI lineage: Eukaryota > Metazoa > Chordata > Amphibia > Anura > Ranidae > Staurois > Staurois parvus. The sequence continues at coordinate 5,863,049 of NW_028317811.1, read as the reverse complement.
GTCAGTCAGTATGACATGCAGATGAGTGCCGTCGATCTTAGAATCACCGCACACTTCACTCATTTGGGCAGTCACGGGGCACGACGAAGAAGAAGAAGAAGAAGAAGAATGAAAAGAAGAATGAAAAGAAGAAGAAGAATGAAAAGAAGAAGAATGAAAAGAAGAATGAAAAGAAGAAGAAGAAGAATGAAAAGAAGAAGAAGAATGAAAAGAAGAATGAGAAGAAGAATGAAAAGAAGAATGAAAAGAAGAAGAAGAATGAAAAGAAGAATGAGAAGAAGAATGAAAAGAAAAATGAAAATAAGAATGAGAAGAATGAAAATAAGAAGAAGAAGAATGAAAAGAAGAAGAAGTAGAAGAAGAATGAAAAGAAGAATGAAAAGAAGAAGAAGAAGAATGAAAAGAAGAAGAAGAAGAATGAAAAGAAGAATGAAAAGAAGAAGAAGAAGAATGAAAAGAAGAATGAAAAGAAGAATGAGAAGAATGAAAAGAAGAATGAAAAGAAGAAGAAGAAGAATGAAAAGAAGAAGAAGAAGAAGAATGAAAAGAAGAATGAAAAGAAGAAGAAGAAGAATGAAAAGAAGAAGCAGAAGAATGAAAAGAAGAATGAAAAGAAGAATGAAAAGAAGAAGAAGAAGAATAATGAAAAGAAGAAGAATGGAAAGAAGAAGAAGAAGAATGAAAAGAAGAAGAATGAAAAGAAGAATGAGAAGAAGAATGAAAAGAAGAATGAGAAGAATGAAAAGAAGAATGAAAAGAAGAAGAAGAAGAATGAAAAGAAGAAGAAGAAGAATGAAAAGAAGAATGAAAAGAAGAAGAAGAAGAATGAAAAGAAGAATGAAAAGAAGAAGAAGAATGAAAAGAAGAAGAAGAAGAATGAAAAGAAGAATGAAAAGAAGAAGAAGAATGAAAAGAAGAAGAAGAAGAATGAAAAGAAGAATGAGAAGAAGAATGAGAAGATGAATGAAAAGAAGAATGAAAAGAAGAAGAAGAATGAAAAGAAGAATGAAAAGAAGAATGAAAAGAAGAAGAAGAATGAAAAGAAGAAGAAGAAGAATGAAAAGAAGAAGAAGAAGAAGAATGAAAAGAAGAAGAAGAATGAAAAGAAGAAGAAGAAGAATGAAAAGAAGAAGAAGAATGAAAAGAAGAAGAAGAAGAATGAAAAGAAGAAGAAGAATGAAAACAAGAAGAATTCCAGTACAGCAAAAAGTGTATCTGCAGAGAGCTCCGCTATTTCTGACAGTTCTCTGACAGTTCCTTCACATTTACAGTGGTTGAAACATTGTATCTATTAATTTCCGAATAAAAACATCTGTATCCTAAATGGAAACAAATAGATACAATGTTTCAAACGCTGTAAATGAACTGTCAGAACTGTCAGAGAACTGTCAGAAATAGCGGAGCTCTCTGCAGTGACACTTTTTGCCGGCTGATCGGGGAAAATTCGATTCGTGCATCCGAAGTTTGCTAAAATTCGGATTCGGTGCGAATCGAATTTTTCCTAATATTCGAAACGAATTCCACTGCGCCAAGTTCGATTCGCTCATCTCTAATGACAATGCACCATCTCATGCTGCAAAGAATACCTCTGCATCAATGGCTGTTATGGGGATAAAAGGAGAGAAAGTCATGGTGTGGCCTCCATCCTCCCCTGACCTCAATCCTATTGAGAACCTTTGGAGCATCCTCAAGCAAAAGATCTATGAGGGTGGGAGGCAGTTTACATCCAAACAGCAGCTCTGGGAGGCTATTCACAAGTTCAATGGATGCAAGACTTGTGAAGCTGCTATCAAATAAGGGGTCCTATGTTACAATGTAACGTGACCTGTTAAAATGTTTAAAAAGTTAAAATGTTGTTCAAAGTTTGATTGAAATAGCTTTTGATTTCAGTAAATATGCTGCAAACACAACAAATGACAATTTTCAGTTCTTTACAACCTATAAAGTGTTTTGAAACTTACTGTGCGTAATAATTTGGAACAGTGCATTGTAAGTTTTTTATGTTTAACAAAAATACTGTTATCATTAGGAGGTTTGTTCAATAAAATTTGAATTGTACTCTTAATAGTTGATAACAGGAGAATTATGCTGACTGTTATTTAGATCAATTATTTAGGTAAATGAGAAAAATATCATTTGCATAATAATTTGGAACACGGTGTATATAATTGAGTCTTTAGACAGGCCCTCACATTACATAATGGGTAGTAAATCTAATGGGAATTGTGTTAAATCACATTGTTACATGTATGACCAGCTTTATGCTTGTCATGTAAAAGGCAATTTCCAGGCAATTTCCACCACGGATCAAGGCAGCCTACCAGCAAATGTGTCTATCTTAACTGAAACTATTAAAATTGCTTGTGGTGGGTTGCTTAAATCAGTTTAATGATTTTTTAGATCACAAGCTGATTCTTACTCTGACCCTCATTAAAGTGTTACTAAACCCGCAACAGTAAAATCAGTCTGTATATGCAGTAAAGCATGCTTGTTATACTCACTGTGGAACCTAAGGGGTTAATCCTCTGCATTGTGTAAAAAGGCTGCTTGATCCTGACTTCTCTGATCCTCCCCTTCTTCCAGTGCCCCCTATTATCTCCTGATAGGACATATCATGTAGAGTCACTCTGCAAATGCTCAGGTTTGTGTGTCTTGCTAGAGAGGTTTTTTTTCTTGGGAGAGTGCATGTGATCAGCACAGGGCCTATCAGCACTGTCCAGCCAGAGTTTATGGGTTCTTCAGCCTCCTAGAGCAAAGTGGAAACTCCTCCTACAAGCTTTAACATGTGCTCTGCTGGACACTGATAGAAGTCAGAAGACTGCTCTAACTGCTGATGAGAAAAGGTATTTAGCAGTTTATATTTACTAAAATAATTGCACTTGTTGCATCATGTTCTGTATAATGTAGGAGACCAGATATAGTGAATGAATCCTGGGTTTAGTAACACTTTAAATTTTAGATTATCTGATTGACCATGACTAACTATTGCTTGACTGTGGGTGACTTTGACAAGGATATCTACCCTGAGTCACTGGGTGAGAAGAATTAAGGCATTGATTGAAAAGTAGGACATATTGACATCTAGTTCTTTTTAAGGAGAGGGCACATAAATCAAAATGAGGAACCTCAAGTTCACTGGCATCTGAAAACAGCTCAATGTTTTTGAACTTCAAAAAGTTTGCATGCATCTGCATTGAGCAAAGTGGTGCAGTCTACTGCTTTGGTCTGTGCTAGACCGTAAAATCACTGTATTACCCTATGTGGAAGACTGGAACTGAACAGCTATTTACACAATCATGGTTTCATGTTATGTATGTGACTTGTAAGTATTAGTAATAAAGTATTCTAGTATTGGTTTCAACTCCAAATGTTTGGATTTATAATATAGTTTCCCTTTAGTGTTTTTGTCTATGACATATTAGTGACACATTCTGTCTCCTACATCTTTCTTCCCTAACCAGGAAGAAGACAGAAACAAGATTAATTACCATGTTGTGAAAATCTGACAGGCGATAAAGCACAGCCAGTTGGATAGATTATCTATTTAGACTATGACTATAAAATACAGCGCATGCAATTCTACTTTAAATTGCCTGTGTGTTTCATAGTTTACAGGGATCTCCAAACTTTTCAGCATAAGGGCCATATCATATATTTTACAAATATTTTTGTGCTGAAAAAAAATGTTTTTCTAAATAAACAATTCAAATTTAAAAAAAAGTACATTTTACTTGGAGTTTTTTTCATTAATCAGCATGATATGATTTAGAACAAGGAAAAAAAACTTCAAAACAAAGCAAAGAAATCCCAAACAAAATTGAACCCATCAATGTCCCCTCCTCAAATCATGGTCCCAATCAAAGTCCTCCTTTACATCAGAGTCCCCTCTTACATCCGGGTGTCCCATCAGAGTCTCCCCCTTACATCAGGATCCTAATCAGAGTCTCCTCTTACACCAGGGACCCAATTAGAACCCCCTTACATCAGAGCACCCTTACATCAGGCTCCCCATTAAAGTCCACTCTTACATTAGAGTACCCATTAAAATCTTCATTACACTGAAGCTCCCATACATCAGAGTCCCCTATATATCAGGGTCCCCATCAAAGTGCCTCTTACATCAGTCCACATCAGAGCGCTCTTACATCTTTACATAAAAGTTACCATTAGCATCCCCATTTACATCAGAGTCCCCTCTTACATCAGTGAGCTGGATTTGGCTCACAGGCTGTAGTTTTGGTCCCTGCTATATTTGATTAAAATAATACTTTATTATAAAACAAAACAGTTAAGATTCATCAATGTATAAACAAATCTTTCACCTCCTGTTGTTGTAACGTTGCGTACACCTGATCAATATTGTGTCTAAGTAACTAAAATGTACCAAGGCAGATAGCAGAGTGTAGCTTTTGTACCAAATTGGAGGACTGTTTGGTGCTGCATCTGGTTATTGCACTTCTCCATTTTTTTAGAATATGATGATGTGTGTTTCTTGCTTTCTTCAGCACAGTTCTGTGTGTCTGCTTTGCTTGTTAATTCGCAGTTTATTTAAGTGAAACAGTAAAGTTGCATTTACAATTATAAATCTTATTGTGTATCTATGTCAGTCACATATATTATATCAAACTTGTACAACATTTAAAGGTCTGTGCATTAATTAAGTTTTTACTAATGTATTTAAGAGGCAATTATTAATTGGCTACAAAAAATTACCAGCATGTACCAAACAATTTAAATTCTTTGAGGAATCTTTGGCTTGCAAATGGTTGTTGTTTCTTGTATATAAAGCTTTACAGTGGCCCCCTCCTACTGAGTCTGGAATAGATGATAGCTAGGTGGAATCTGGCTGTTAGAGATGAGCGAATTATTCAAAAATTCGATTCGGCTGATTCGCCGAATTTGAGGAAGAAATTCGATGCGAATTAATTCGCTACGAATTTAACTTATTAAAAGGGTTTCTAGGCTTCAGAGAGCCTTTAAATTAGTGCAGAACACTGTACCTTTAATTTAAATGCCCTTGGAGATGAGGAAGGACAAGGAGAAGGAGAAGGATGAGAAGAAGGAGAAGGAGAAGGATGAGAAGAAGGAGAAGGAGAAGGATGAGAAGAAGGAGAAGGAGAAGGATGAGAAGAAGGAGAAGGAGAAGAATGAGAAGAAGGAGAAGGATGAGAAGATGGAGAAGGAGAAGGATGAGAAGAAGGAGAAGGATGAGAAGAAGGAGAAGGATGAGAAGAAGGAGAAGGATGAGAAGAAGGAGAAGGAGAAGGATGAGAAGAAGGAGAAGGATGAGAAGAAGGAGAAGGATGAGAAGAAGGATGAGAAGAAGGATGAGAAGAAGGAGAAGGATGAGAAGAAGGATGAGAAGAAGGATGAGAAGAAGGAGAAGGATGAGAAGAAGGATGAGAAGAAGGAGAAGGATGAGAAGAAGAAGAAGGATGAGAAGAAGGAGAAGGATGAGAAGAAGGAGAAGGATGAGAAGAAGGATGAGAAGAAGGAGAAGGATGAGAAGAAGGAGAAGGAGAAGGATGAGAAGAAGGAGAAGGATGAGAAGATGGAGAAGGATGAGAAGAAGGAGAAGGAGAAGGATGAGAAGAAGGAGAAGGATGAGAAGAAGGAGAAGGAGAAGGATGAGAAGAAGGAGAAGGAGAAGGATGAGAAGAAGGAGAAGGATGAGAAGAAGGAGAAGGATGAGAAGAAGGAGAAGGATGAGAAGAAGGAGAAGGAGAAGGATGAGAAGAAGGAGAAGGATGAGAAGAAGGAGAAGGATGAGAAGAAGGATGAGAAGAAGGAGAAGGAGAAGGATGAGAAGAAGGAGAAGGATGAGAAGAAGGAGAAGGAAACAAATAGATACAATGTTTCAACCGCTGTATGGAGGGAATGTCACAGAACTGTCAGAAATAGCGGAGCTCTGCAGATACACTTAGCGGAGCTCTGCAGATAGATACAGCGGTTGAAACATAGGCTATGTTTCAACCGCTGTATGGAGTGAATGTCAGAGAACTGTCAGAAATAGGCTATTTCTGACAGTTCTCTGACATTCACTCCATACAGCGGTTGAAACATAGCCTATGTTTCAACCGCTGTATCTATCTGCAGAGCTCCGCTAAGTGTATCTGCAGAGCTCCGCTATTTCTGACAGTTCTGTGACATTCCCTCCATACAGCGGTTGAAACATTGTATCTATTTGTTTCCATTTATGGAAACAAATAGATACAATGTTTCAACCGCTGTATGGAGGGAATGTCACAGAACTGTCAGAAATAGGCTATTTCTGACAGTTCTGTGACATTCCCTCCATACAGCGGTTGAAACATTGTATCTATTTGTTTCCATTTATGGAAACAAATAGATACAATGTTTCAACCGCTGTATGGAGGGAATGTCACAGAACTGTCAGAAATAGGCTATTTCTGACAGTTCTGTGACATTCCCTCCATACAGCGGTTGAAACCGCTGTATGGAGTGAATGTCACAGAACTGTCAGAAATAGGCTATTTCTGACAGTTCTGTGACATTCCCTCCATACAGCGGTTGAAACATTGTATCTATTTGTTTCCATAAATGGAAACAAATAGATACAATGTTTCAACCGCTGTATGGAGGGAATGTCACAGAACTGTCAGAAATAGCGGAGCTCTGCAGATACACTTAGCGGAGCTCTGCAGATACACTTTTTGCCGGCTTGGAATTCTTCTTATTTTCATCCTACTTCTTCTTCTTCTTCTTCTTCTTCATCCTCATCCTCTTCTTCTTCTTCTGAGGATGAGGATGAGGATGAAGAAGAAGAAGTAGGATGAAAATAAGAAGAATTCCAAGCCGGCAAAAAGTGTATCTGCAGAGCTCCTCTAAGTGTATCTGCAGAATAGAGGAGCTCTGCAGATACACTTTTTGCCGGCTTGGAATTCTTCTTATTTTCATCCTACTTCTTCTTCTTCTTCTTCTTCATCCTCATCCTCAGAAGAAGAAGAAGAGGATGAGGATGAAGAGGAAGAAGAAGAAGAAGTAGGATGAAAATAAGAAGAATTCCAAGCCGGCAAAAAGTGTATCTGCAGAGCTCCTCTAAGTGTATCTGCAGAATAGAGGAGCTCTGCAGATACACTTTTTGCCGGCTTGGAATTCTTCTTATTTTCATCCTACTTCTTCTTCTTCATCCTCATCCTCAGAAGAAGAAGAAGAGGATGAGGATGAAGAGGAAGAAGAAGAAGAAGAAGAAGTAGGATGAAAATAAGAAGAATTCCAAGCCGGCAAAAAGTGTATCTGCAGAGCTCCTCTATTCTGCAGATACACTTAGAGGAGCTCTGCAGATACACTTTTTGCCGGCTTGGAATTCTTCTTATTTTCATCCTACTTCTTCTTCTTCTTCATCCTCATCCTCAGAAGAAGAATATGAGGATGAGGATGAAGAGGAAGAAGTAGGATGAAAATAAGAAGAATTCCAAGCCGGCAAAAAGTGTATCTGCAGAGCTCCTCTATTCTGCAGATACACTTAGAGGAGCTCTGCAGATACACTTTTTGCCGGCTTGGAATTCTTCTTATTTTCATCCTACTTCTTCTTCTTCTTCTTCTTCTTCATCCTCATCCTCAGAAGAAGAAGAAGAGGATGAGGATGAGGATGAAGAGGAAGAAGAAGAAGAAGTAGGATGAAAATAAGAAGAATTCCAAGCCGGCAAAAAGTGTATCTGCAGAGCTCCTCTATTCTGCAGATACACTTAGAGGAGCTCTGCAGATACACTTTTTGCCGGCTTGGAATTCTTCTTATTTTCATCCTACTTATTCTTCTTCATCCTCATCCTCATCCTCTTCTTGTTCTTCTGAGGATGAGGATGAAGAAGAAGAAGAAGAAGTAGGATGAAAATAAGAATAATTCCAAACCGGCAAAAAGTGTATCTGCAGAGCTCCTCTATTTCTGACAGTTCTCTGACTTTCACATTTACAGCGGTTGAAACATTGTATCTGTTTCCGAATAAAAACATCTGTATCCTAAATGGAAACAAATAGATACAATGTTTCAACCGCTGTACATGTGAAGGAACTGTCAGAGAACTGTCAGAAATAGCGGAGCTCTCTGCAGGGACACTTTTGCCGGCTGATCGGGAAAAATCCGATTCGCGCACCCGAAGTAGGCTAATATTCGGATTCGACGCGAATCGAATTTTTCCTGAAATTCGAATCGAATTCCACTTCGCCTGGTTCGATTCGCTCATCTCTACTGGCTGTTTATAGTTGACCTAAAGAAAAAGTGTTTCAGTGTAGCAGAAGCCCTTCAAGGCCCTCTTTCCTGTGGTCAGCATTTATCTAGTAGGATATACATACTAAAACTGCAAGGCTTCAACTATCTTCACTGTGTGGCTTCCAAGCCCAACACAGTCAATTCTTTTAAATCCACCCAGCTAGGCCTGCTCTAGCCTTGCATATTCATAGTGATTTCCACTAATTTCAAAGAAATGCACATATGCAAATGTCAACAGGCATCCCATTGAAATAGAGGGAAACTGCTCCATTCATACAGAGTGACCACACTTACCCTAGAATTTGAAGAAAATCTGCACGGTGCTTAGAAGCCCCGCAGCGTAGATTGCTAGAGCCCTTCAGTATATGTAAGTAAAGCTGGCCATAGATTACTCAGGTTTTTTTTTCAATCAGTCAGTAGGCTGATCCAAAAAACTGAATGGATTCCACCAACGACACAAGGGTGATGATGGGGAAATCCTCCCTGCTGCACTATAGTATTCTGACAGCAAGTGGCAGGAAGTGCAAGTCCCAAAGAAGCATGGGTTCTAGTTAGGCTGATCCACTGGTACTGTTTCTAGTGGTCCTTAACTAGTTGGTGCTCTGGCACAATGGCAGAGACATAGGGTACATAGGGTGAGCATGGTCTAGGTCCGAGTCAAGGTAATACACAAAGGGAAAACAGGATTTGAGGTCAAGAGCCTGAGGAAAGGTCATACCTGGAAGTCAGAAGGGCAAGGCAGAAAAGTAGTCAAGAGATAGGCCAAAGTAATAAACAGGTGTTTAGAGAAGCAAAGTCCTTTAAACAAGCTGGGGTCACAAGGGGAAGTCAAGCAAAAGAGAAGTCCAGAGGGAGGCTAAGTCAGTAACCTAAAATCAGGAACCAAGACATGAATCACAGAAACAAGGAGCACCTGGAAGCTGATGACCATCCAGCAACCTTTCATGGCTGTTCACTTCCTTAACTCCTTGACGCTGATTGCATGCAAGTATGCGGCCTCTCTGTGTCTGCGCCTTGATGCCAAGCGCCGCGTATTTGCGTGCAATTAGAAAATCATATGTGCTGAGAGCACGCGTCCTGCGCGCATCCAGCACATATGTCCGCGACTCCCGGAAAGGTCCCGATCTCAACTTTCGATCGGGACCTTTTCTCATCATGTGACTGCCGTGACGACGAATCACAGCGGTCACATGACCCTAAAACTCCGCCCCACCTCCTGTCTTCTGAAACTCTTAAAGGGCTGGAAGGCACTGGTGCCAAGAGGTTAACCACTTCAATAGCGGGTGCATTCACCTCCTTCCCAAGCCAAATTTCAGTTTTCAGCACTGTCACACTTTGAATGACAATTGCGCAGGCATACAACACTGTACCCATATGAAATATTTATTGTTTTTTTACACAAATAGAGCTTTCTTTTGGTGGTATTTAAAAGGTATGTTCACTTAAAAAAAAATAAAAAATAAATGCCCATTTTTTTGCATTTAAATAAATGTGCATTTACTATTTTTTTTTTATTTTTTGAAGCCTGGAAAGCATTCTGCTGATTGCTGATAACATGCAGAACTCCTGCAAATGGTCAGTGTATCTGCTTGCCCATAAAAATGGGTGAAACATGTTCCCAAAGGTGAACTTATCATTTAATCACCACTGGTGATTAAATCAAAAAGTTACCAATTTTTTGTTTTTACATTGTCACCAGTGTAGTATATCATCATCATATAACTTGTGTGGCATTGATCAGGAACACTGACTGATGACAGTATGTAAAAAAAAAGTAAATATTTTTTTCAAATTTGTAATTTTTTTTTTCAATTAAACTCCTCCCTTGCTGAAAATAGATCAGGAGCTGATGAAGAAGGTGATTGCTTGAGAGTGCTGTCTAGAGTGATGGCTAAAGTGTGCATTCCTGTTTTGGGGACAACACTGTTGCATCTTGCTGACGGGGTCACAGAGCAACCCAGAGGTCTGATGGGGAGAGCGTCGGCTATTCGTGGAGAGTGATCTCTATAACTTGAGATCATTCCTGTCTGGTAAGAAGTCCTATTGCTTGAGAAGCACCCTTTGCACTGGAGCATCTTCATATAATTCTATGAGCACGCAGCACTTTGATGGCACAACTTCATTAAGGACTCTGTTTATATAAATTTTTGCATTTAATGATACATATTTCTTTATCAAACATGATTATTAATTGTGCACTTCTTAAATATTGACTTAAAGAGATATATAATTATGTTTCACATATTATGTATGATTATGTGTATTGATTTATGGTTTATTTGATTATGCATATTGATTTATAGACATTAATTTCACTTAAAGAGACAACGCACTTTTTAAATGTAGCATTTTTCTTGTTACTAAGGTGATAAACCTTAAAATAAACCAGGACAAGGGGTCCACTTCCAGGTAAAGCCATGTTTGGTCTGGAAATACTAGTCACTTAATCATTACACACAGAACACAATTACTCAGTGCACTGTATAGAATTAAATGGTCAATTTAGCCAGAATCAGCCTTGATAAAGTCAGTCCATTCTGACTTTTGCAATAAAATGACATACAAAGTAAAATAAAGTAAATTGAACAGTATAGAAAGTGCTTTCCCTTCGGATTTAGAGAAAAGAATCCAGTCTTGTAGTTGCAGCATTTGTTAGGAAAAAAATTGACAGTTCACTTGGATTTACTCTAGTCAGTTTAGTTAAAAGGTTAGCCTGGAGTAAAGGAGTACAAGCTAGCAAGAGGTCATTTAAACAGGGCAACTGTAATTGAGAGGTCACTGTGGTAGAACTTATAGTAAAAAACAGAAATAAGTCAATTGTGTTAGGGGATGCCAGACAGCTGAAATAAAGACTCAGGACAAGTTATTAAAATAAAACCCCAAAACAAAACAAAAAAACTCATACAGTAAATGTTTACTGAGCAGTACAACTAAAGTAAAAACCTTAAAGTAAAAATAAAAAGATCAATATACAGACTTCTGCAGCTCATACAGTAGTATCAAGAGATCATTTCTCATTCTATGACTATGCTAAAGAATGTAATCTTTTTTTACGGATAGCCCTGCATTTCTCCTTAAAGTGAATCTGTGGCCAGGCTGTGGACATATGCTTTAAAACAAACCTCCACTGACATATGCTGCTGCATACACTGTGGAGCAATTCCTCCTCAGAGGTTACTGCAGAACCACTGAGGTCAAGTCATTTTCTCAGCAGCTCAACTCACCCTGCTCTTCCCTCTTGGCAAAGATGTCGAAGCCTCACGGTCTTTTAATTAGTATAAACATAGAGCAGGCACTCTGGAAGGAGGGAACAGGGTGAGCTGAGTTGCAGAGAAAATGGCTTTAGGGTCTTTGGTGCTTGTGCTCTCAACATTGAGGATTAATTTTCTCCACACTGCCTGCAGTTAGGTTAGCGAGGGCTTGTTTTAAAGCACATTTATTGCTTGTTGGTAATATGCAAATGCTTAAATGTCCACACTTTGGCCACAGATTACTGACAAATAGCTTTTTAGTAGCAAATGTAATCATCTGATAGCTTTCTATTGGGAATTCCAGTGATGGAATGAAAGTAATCATATTGCATAAAAAGCAGCACAAAATTCCCTAATAAAGTGAATCCCAACTTAACATAAATGCATAAATATAGGTAACCAGTACAACAATGTATAAGTGCAGAATAAAGAGGAAAAGCCAAGTGAAAAGTCTATATAAATAGATCCCACAACCAAATAAAAATTTTAGAAAATGGAATTGTGTATGAAACAATGGTTGTGCCACTAACAGTGCTCCGCACTTCTCCTTCCTGCCAAAAAAAGATGCGTATCCACCACCATATTTTACCATTTACCATTAGCAGATGGAGTGGACCATTAGATTATAAATGGTCAAACAGGGCTCTATATCATCCCAATCCCAGGATGACTTCAAGTTTAGCATGGACTCTCCTTCCAGATCACTCCACCGCCATTAGAGGTATACCATAGGAAAATAAAATCGGTATAATCCCATGGCGAAGTATGTAAAAACTTAATTTATTAAAACACTTGCTCAAAAACAATGAGTAAAACAGATGCAAATACACAAAAAACGGCTAAAAGTAAAATCTCCATAATATAGCTAGGCAGCCGCTCACACAAAATAGCAATGCCAAATATACAAAATTCCAATGTAGCAGGTTGAATCAGCTGCATTGTGTGATCTATTTATGTGGACTTGTCACTGGACTTTTCCTTTTTATTCTGCACTTATTTGAGAATAGTAGTTAATTATTTATGTAAAAGAAGTTTTTATTATCGGTATATTTGGTTTATTGCACATTGTTACACATTTTTATACTGGCTACCATTATTTATGCATTTATGTTAAGTTGGGATTCATGTTATTTGGGAATTTAGCACTGCTTTCTATGGTATATAATGACCCTGTAAAAATGACAGCTTTGTAAAAAGTCGGACTAAGATAAATCACTTCAGAATTTTTTCCTCCTTTATTCAAACCTATAATCTGTGCAATTAAATTAAATAAAAAATTATGTCTTTAAAGGTGGAAAACTTACAATAATGTGGTTGGATGAACATACACACCCTTTAACTAATGCCATGTATAAGCACATTTTGATTTTATGACAGCGTTCAGTCTTCTAGTTTGAGAGGCTGCCAAGAAGTCTACAGCAATATTCAAGGAGTTGCAGAAATTTCTGGCAAGAACTGGTTATGTAATACAAGTGCCATTAGTCTCCAATTTTCTTCGTATGCCTGGGCTGTGAGGTAGGGTAGCAAACAGAAACCTTTTCTTACTGAGAAAAAGAATACAAGCCCAGCTTCATTTTGCAAATACCTACATCAACCTACAATCAAAAGCAAGTGAGAAAATGTGTTATATTCTGCTGAGACCAAGATTGAACTTTTTGGACATCATTCCATAAAGTATGTTTGGCACAAAACCTACACTGTTCATCCCTCAAAAAACACTATACCTACAGTGAAGCATGATGGTGACAGTATTATGCTTTGGGCTGTTTTTTTTCAGCTGGAACTTGGGCTTGAGTCAAGTTGAAGGGATTTATGAAAGATGGCTTCACCAGAAGATCAAAGCTTTGGAATGGCTCAGCCAGAGTCTGTACCTGAATTCAATTGGAAATCTGTGGGGTGACCTGAACAGGGCTGTGCACAGGTGATCCCTTGCAATATGACAGATTTGGAGCACTTTTGCAAGAAAGACTGGGCAAAGATTTAAAATGCAAGATGTACCATGATGATGGACTCCTTCCCCAAAAGACTGAATGTTGTAATAAGATTAAAAGGTGCTTCAATAAAGTATTACTTTAAGGGTGTGTATATTTGTGCAACCATGTTGTTGTATGGTTTTTATTTTTTCCTCTTTAAAGATTTCAGTTTGTTTTTAAATTGAATTGCACAGATTATAGGTCACATTAAAGGTGAAAAACCTCTGAAGTGATTTATCTTGGTGTGATTTTTTACATCTCAAAAAACTGGCATTTTTACAGGGGTGTGCAGACTTTTTATATCCACTGTATGTCTACCAGAAATTTCAAAAGTTCAAATGTCGTATTTTTTATATAACCAAGTGATTATGTAGTGCTTCCCAACACACGCACAATATACAAATTTTGAGGTATCCAGCTATAAGGTAGTGTAAATATCTAAAATATCACATTTAGATGGTATTGGTTTTTAAATAGGTTATATTGATGGGGCATAAGGGTTTGCAGTAATTTCCTGGTTCAAACAGAAAATTGGAAGAGTCAATATTTGTCATTATAGAGTACATAGAAAAGTGTTTATGTAATTCTACTTTAACATCACAATCCACAAATGCAAAATAGAAAATGTTATTTTAACTATATTATTTTAGCCATAATGGTCTGTCCTACTTAGGCCATCAACTAAAACTTGCATGGCACTGTAATTCCTACAGATTTGTTTTGATTATGTAGGTTTTGAAATTCCATACATCTGTTCGATTGGTTATATCAGCTGCCTGAAGCCTGTTGATTAGACAGAACAAGGATGGGAAACTTTGCCAATTACACAATAAAAATTCCTGAAAAGGTATTGTGACTTTTAAGGGACAGCTTATCTTTACATATAAAAATGTGGATTCCTTCAGTGACCATATACTAAATAATTGCCCGTGAAAACGAAGTCTATACTAATCAGGAATGTATGGTACCATAATCTATTATATACCTGTTTCTGCCTTTTGTAGAAGCTGTCTGTGGCTGAGACCATTGTTAGGTCATCTTAAGCAAAACTGCCAATAAGTACCTTACAGACTTATGTTGTATATATCAGACCTAGACAGAACAAAAGCTAATCTAAAAATATAAATGTTTTCTTGGTTCAGTTTTAATTGGGCCATTGTTGGATAGATGCTGGCTGTGGTATGATGTATTGCTTTTGATGGATTGGTGCATAGGATTGCATCAGCAGTAACAAGGCTAATATTTCAAGATTCTCTTAAATGGCTATAAGGTCAGGTTGATTAAATGATGTTTTCTGTATTAATTTCTGGTGCACAGAATTACAAGGATTGTTTTTTGGTAGACACCTATGAAAGAAATATATTGTTTCATATCTCATTAGAGCTCACCATAGTATATTCTATTTTAATTCCCTCTATAAAAAGGTACATTATTAAAATCACGGTTGGTGAATTTGACTGCTGACATCTATAATGAAGATGTGACCAGTGGAGGCTATTTCTGGACAGGGAAGGGAAGCACCGATCCTTATTTTATTTGTAGGCTTTCAAACACTTTCTCTAATGATTGATTTTCTTAGCCTTTCACCAAATGTATTATTTCATTAAATATGTACATAGGGAGCTAAGACTTGACACTTTTTATCACTTACACTGACCTTCTGACAAGACTGAGCAAGACATGTAGCATATAAGATGAATTATTCATAACACATTTACTAAGAATTAAATTCTTAAGGCAAGTAATCCTACAAGAGAAAGAAAAATGGCAAAATGAAATGTATTATGTACAGCAGATGCAAGGACAACAAATGTACTCTTGTGTTGTTTTTTTCCAAGAGAATTGAAAAGAATAATTGTGCAAATCAAAAATAAAGCGAACAGTGATAATATGCTATTTCAACCTAACCTAATTGCATACCAGATTACCACTGCCTGTTCATTACATTCCCTACACTCTTGGTTAAGGAGTGCATTCTGGAGCTGTCATTGATCCTACAGAAATTTAAAGTGGTTCTAAATTCAGAATTTTTTTTACCTTAAGGCTTTCTCTGCCTTAAAGTGTTACTAAACCCATGCCCCTGCATTCACTATATCTGGTCTTCCACAGTACACAAAAATGCAATTATTTTAGTAAATATAAACTCTTACATACGTTTTCTCATCAGCAGTGTATAACAGTCTTGTAAAAAATAAATCAAAATTGCAGCGCTAATCAAAAACATAATAAACATAAAGTCCAATTAGTGAAAAAAAATTCCAGTTTAAAATGTCCCAAGTGAAGTTCCCACAATTCACCATCACCAGAACACCCGAAGGGTTCAGCCCCTTACCAGAAATTCTGACTGAAACACACCGGTCAATATAGGCAACTCAAATGGGGGATGAATATGTGCAGATCATGGAACTGGCAATCCTCATCAAGATAGATTTCAATCTTCCTCTCAAAAGATCTAAACAGGTCCTAAAAGAAGACTCCCATCCAGTATTTAGATAAGGAATAAAAGAAGAAGACCATTCATAGTGTAGTAATTAGATAATAAAATCACCCTGTTTATTACAAGTTACTTGTACATTGTATTGGACGGTTACCAGCATTTGAATTAAGTTTCCAACCAGGAAAATGGCCACCGTCCCTCCAAAAAACGTGATGACGTCACATGCCAAAGCCCCACCCGATGCATTTCATGATCCTATTGATGTCATCAGGCGTATGGCTAATCAGACGTGCCGATGTCTATAAAAAGTGCATGGAGGGACCCTCCCACTAATCAAGATGCATTCCAGGAGGCGGAAGGAGCTCCCGGAAAGCCCTAAACAGGAAGTGGACCGCAATGAAGAGCCTACTCACATAATTAAATAGCCAATGAATAATACAAGTCACAGGAAGGGATAAAATGGACAACATTATAACAGTCTTGTGACTTCTATCAGTGTCCCGCTGAGCACTGGTGAATCTTGTAGGATGAGTTTTCATTCACCTCTGACTGTTTTATGAGGCTGCATGACCCCTGACCCTCTGTCTGGACAGTGCTGATTAGCCCTGTGCTGATCACATGCACTCTCCCAAGAATAAAATCCTCTTTGGCAATACACACCAAACAGAGCATGTGCAGACTTGCCGCTGCTGTTCTGTACTATGGCAGATGGATTAGGGACAGCAAAAGAAGGGGAGAAAGTACAAAGTGAAATATTAACCCCTTAGGGTCCACGGTGAGTATAACAAGCATGCTTTACTGCATATACAGACTGATTTTAATTGCTGTGGGTTTAGTAACACTTTAACACTGCTCCAGTGCTGGTCATTTTAATAAGAAAGATACATTCAGTTCGGTACGTCATAGATAAATGAGTAGGTATAACCAGAAAAATGTGAGCTCTGGGCCATTCTACTTGACTCTTTAGAGATGAATGGCCTTTTTTTTCTACTTACCTTTTCAGATGTCTTCAGGCCAGTCATATAATGAGCAGAATCCTCTTCAGATTTTTTCCTGGCAGTGGGTGGTCCTGGCTGATGAATTATTACACTGTAAATTTTGTGAGCTGTAGTGATGCCCCCTCAGGGGTTAACTAGCAGTAGATAGTACTGTGGCAGACAGCTACTATTTTACAAAATGTATCTATACAAGATAATGCATTATGGATGATACTCCAAAGCCCCATATACATGGGCAGAATGTCACCCAAAATCAGCAGGTACAGTACAAACCAGCTCACATTTGGCCCGTGTGTACAGGTCCTAGTCCAATAGAAGCCCATCTCACCATCGGCTTCTGTTGAATGAGCATGCTTGAAGATCAGCAGCCAATCAGTATCTGATCAGCGCTCTTAGCCAATGGCTGCAAGTGCCGACCGGTATGTTCTGTCAGAACACAATAGCACAGCAGGGAGATTGCTGAACCAACACCGCATAGTTATTACAGAGACCTCCCCAGTTTTTTCATTCATGCCCACTGAGTTGAATGAAAAAACTTACTGTGTGTACCAGGCATAAGCCTGTGCAAGTGTTGTAACACTGACAACATTTTCAATCACATATGATAGTTTTGTCAGCACTAAGGACTATTTGGAACGGTGTTTAAGGCTTACCAAACAACGTCTGAGCTATATTCTTAAGAACATGTACCGTAATCCTAAAATCAATCTCTTATGAATATTGCCTTTAGATTTAGATAAACAGACACCAAAAACATTCTACAATATAATGTCAGCTATATATGTTATATGGATAAGATTATTAACCACTTTCTGACTGTGCTACAGCCAAAAGATGGCTACAGCACAGTCGACTAGTTCTGGGAGGGTGCCCGTGGATCAGGGGAGGACTGGCCATTTGGAAACTCGGGCACTGCCCAAGGGCCCGGGGTCAGTAGGGGGCCCCATGAGATGCCCCTGGTACCTTTTTCATAGGCTTTTTTGAGTTTGGGCAAGGACACAGGGGCCCCATGATCCCCTATTGCCCGGGGGCCCCATGAGTTGTCAGTCCACCCCTGCCATGGATGTTCTCCCAGAACCCCCCCAGTTGATCACATGTCCAATTAAAGGGCCAATCAGAGCCATATTTTACATGTGACCAGCTGTGTCCAATCACAGCTGATCACAGTGTAAATAGGAAATGCCGCTTATCGGCAGTCGTCTCCTCACCCTGACAATGCGTAAGAAGAGGCGAGCCGGTAAGCGTCATTTCTCAGGGGGACATCTACATTGATCATCAGGGCACTGATCATCAGTACCCTGATGATCAAATATTTGGTCTTTTTTTGTTTGGTTAGCAAAAAATAAAAGCCCCAGTGGTGCTTAAATACCAACAAAAGAAAGCTTTATTTATCTAAAAAAATTATAAAAATTTAGATTGTTACATAACTGCACAACTGTCATTCAAAGTGCCACAGCACTGAAAGCTGAAAATTAGCCTGGGCAGGAAGGAGGTAAATGTGCCCAGTAGGCAAGTGGTTAAAGAGACTAAATATATTTTTGCAAATGAAAAACAAATAATTATCATTAATTATACACTGAGTTAAAACTATAATAATATATTATGAATATTATGCAATAGATGTAATTACCTTTAGGTTAGCTCATTTCCCCCAACACTTTTGCACTATAATACTGTTAATAAAAAATAGTTGTAATTGTTTTTGTTTTAAAGTGGTCCTTACATTAAAATGTACCTATTTTTTAGACCCCCCCAACCTTCATAAAAAAAAAAAGTAAAAAGAACTAAAATAAATTTATACTTACCTTATACCCCAAATTCTGTCCACAGTGCCTAGGAGAGTGTGATGGAATGGGCTTTTATTGAGATCATAGGAAACCTAAGAATCCTTAAAGCCCAGCTCTAGGAATTAGTAAAAATCTGTCCTTTCAGTGCCCCCCCCTTCACTGCAAATAGTAAACAATTGTTATGTCTAGGGGGTAAAACAGGAGGCAATATCATTTACCATAAGTCTTTCAATGGCGTTTTTCTGTTTTCCCCAAGCAGTGGTCTGTGGGCGCCATCACATACAATGCATTGGAATATGTTTTTTTTTCTATAGGGAATCCTGATGTTTAAGTGCCGGTTCACATATATGTGGATTGGATATGGTTTGAACCGCATCAAATCCTCATGACATGTGAAATACCATTGCTTCCTATGGTGCCTGTTCACATATGTCTGGTACTCTGGCAGTGTGGATTCAGTGCGGATTGACAAAGAGTCATATCCGATTTCTGAGTAGTGTGGTCTGGTTCAGGTGCGGATTTCAGGCTATTGACTTCTATGGGAACCATTTCTAAACTGCACATGTGTGAATAGGATAAAGTTTTGACTTGAACCTGTCTTAAACCTGATGTAAACCTGACCTGAACCACTGAACAACTACTGTGTCAATTAGATGTGAAACCTGAGCTTTAATCAGCACCGTACATGTGTGCATCAGCTCTAATAAGGGGATGGGGGCCCTCACTGGAATTTACTTTTAACTTTTGGAAAAATGCTCCTGCACAGTTCTCGGTGCTTTTTGGAACCTTTAAAGTAGGTATATTTTAAAATTATTCTTCTAATGTGTGTTTTTGTGTTTAATGCAGCATTTTCACATGGAGGGCAAGAATCTAGGGAATAAAAGGACCTTGCAATATGATGCAAGGTCTGCTTTAATTATTGCTTGGCACACTTGGATGTGTATAAATTTGCATTATGTAAAATTTTCTTTTTTGAAAAAAATTAGGCTCACATTATATTTATATGTATTATCTGTAATGATATAGCTGCTGTCAGCTTTTAGATTCTCCCCAGTGGAGTTTGCCTCCTAGGCCGGGACTATTTCCACTTAATTTTAAAGAGATTCCAGGTTAAAGTATAGTAGGTATGGTCTGTGATCAAAATGTAAAATATGGGGAGCCTGAACATGGCGGCAGCTGAGGGCTGGAGGTAGGAGCTCTTGGCTAAGCTCCTCCACAAACCTTCCCAGGGGTCTTCTATTGAATCTGTGAAGCTGTGAAGCCGAGACTTACCCGAGAGTCGGGGGGGTCTGGCGACGGAGCGGAGGGGCAGAGTCGTGGAGCGGAGAGAGAGACCCGCCCGGAGCCCGGCGGATCGGAGAGCCGGGTTGCCGGGAGACAGGAAGAGCAGGCGGGTCACGTGACCAACCGCAAAGGAGCACTGGGAGCGGAGGAAGCCGGCCGGTTTGTGGAACAATGGAGAAGGCGGCCTGCTCCCGAATCATACACCCAGGCTGGTCGCGCATAGGGGTGAGGACCTGGAAGAACCTCTCGGAGAAAAAAAAAGAAAAATAGGAATTATATAGATAAAATAAAAACCCCAAGGGAGAACTGGTCCACTCAAATAGGGAGATCGCAAAGGTGTTTGTGGAGTATTACAGGAAGCTGTATAACATCAATCCATACGACGCAGCAAATAATATGGAAAAGGAAAATAGGGGAAAAAGGAAGATATATTTAAAAAACGCGGGACTACCGAAACTAGAAGAAGATCAACTAGACTCCCTTGAAGTAGAAATAACACAAGAAGAGATAAAAGTAGCAGTTAAAAGTATGGAGAAGGGGAAAAGCCCAGGACCGGATGGCTATACAGCAGGGTATTATAAAAAATTTTACGAAATACTGACTCCCAAATTGGAAAGATATATGAATGCCCTGGGAGGAGAGATAGATATGAGGGGAGAATCTTTACGGGTTCATATGGTACTGTTACATAAGGAAGGGAAGGATGCCTCGCAGTGTTCGAGTTACAGGCCAATTTCATTGTTGAATGTAGACACTAAGCTATATGCGAAGGTCTTGGCGAATAGGTTGAAAGAGCTTATGCCTGAATGGATACATGGAGATCAGGTGGGTTTTGTCCCGGGAAGGGAGGGCAGGGACAATGGGTTGAGATCCCTGATGTTGATACAGAAAAGTAGAAAAGGGGAGATACCGGCGGTGGTTCTTTCAATTGACGCCGAAAAGGCTTTTGATAGAGTAGACTGGGGCTTCATGATGGATACTCTAGAAGCCCTGGGAATGGGAATCAGAATGAGGGAATGGATTGGAAAGCTGTATAGTAAGCCCTCCGCAGTGGTAATAGTAAACGGGGAAAAAACAGAGCCTATTGAGATGTCAAATGGAACAAGGCAGGGTTGCCCTCTGTCTCCCTTATTATATGTTATGTCACTAGAGCCTCTTCTGTCAACAATAAGGAAGAATGGGGATATAAAAGGAATTCAGATAGGAGATGTAGAACATAAAGTGGCGGCCTTTGCAGACGATTTGCTGTTTTACGTAGGGAATCCCAGGATAACACTCCCAAACTTAATGAAATCGCTGAAGGAATATGGGAAACTATCAAACTTAAAAATCAACCCAACAAAAACTGAGATCTTAAATATAAATATCCCAAAAAACGAAAAAGAGAAAATACAAAAAGAATTTCCCTTCATTTGGAAAGAAAGAGATATAAGAAAAATATTTGGGGGTAAGGCTTAGTGCGGCGTACAAGAATCTGTATAAATTAAACTATATTTCATTATTAAATGAAGTGAAGGGGGAATTAAAAATCTTAGAAAGAGGATTTCCATCATGGTTAGGACGTATAAACCTGGTAAAAATGATAATTGTACCGAAAATTATATATAGATTCCAAATGATCCCAATTAAACTCCCGGAAGCCTTTTTTAAAGTAATAAAAAGAATGATAACAAGATATATCTGGAAGAATAAAAAACCAAGGGTATCCCATGAAATATTAAGTAGAGATAAAGGGAAGGGCGGTCTGGGAGTCCCAGATATTAAAAGATACTACAAAGCAGTAATATTAGGGAGAATTTTTGATTGGATGTTCAATTCAGAGGGGAAAAGTTGGGTAAAAATTGAAAATGCACTTAGTGGAACTTATTTGAATAGAATTATATGGGTACCGGCACAATACAGAGGATTGAAGGAGGACTTAAGTTTGTACACTGTAAATGTGTTAAGGGAATGGGATAAAATGCACAAATATATGAAATGGGAATTTAATTCTATACTAATGCCACTAAGAAATACAGAATTTTTTCCCCCAGGTAGAGAAGAGATAACGGGTAGATGGTTTATAAAGGAAGATGTCCAACTTAGAGATATAATGGGGGAAGGGGAATTGAAGTCCTTTAAAGAGTTGGAAAAGGAAAAGGAAAAGGGAAATATTTTCACTAGGTTAGACGAGTGGCGTTATCTCCAATTAAAATGTTTTTGGGGAAATCTCCCAAAACCCCTGAGAATGAAAAAGGATTGGAACTTGTTTGAAAGGTTGTTGAATACACGGGGGGATGGGAAACACGGAACAGCTAAAATATATAGAATCCTCACAGATTTAGACACAAACACTAAACCTATGCACATAGTGAAATGGGAAAGAGATATGGGGGTGATTTTAGATGAAGAAAAACAGAAAAGAATAAATAGATTAGTTCACGAAAATGTAAGTTTGAGGGACGTAGAATTAAATTATAAATGTTTGACAAGATGGCACATTGTTCCGAGTGTGGAGTGTAAGATGAGTGGGGAGAAATCACAGTGGTGTTTGCGAGAATGTGGGGAAGTGGGGACAGTGTATCATATTTGGTGGGAATGTCCAAAAATTCAAATATTCTGGAAAACAATAATACATTTAATAGAGACCATTATTGAAATGAACATCGGGATGGATCCAGGGACGTGCCTGTTACATATTTCAGAGTTACCGGTCAGTAAATATAAAAAATTAGGTTTGGGGTACTATTTGAACGCGGCAAAAAGCCTTATCCCTAAGTACTGGAAAAAAAAAGAAATACCGAAAGAGGAGGAGTGGATAGAAAGAGTAAACTGGATTAGTAAGATGGAGAAGTTACATCATATACAGGAAGATAAGGTGGAGGTTTATTCCGTGAAATGGGAAAACTTTGTAGCAAATATGAGAAAGTGAAAAGGAGAAAGTTATAGAATGGATAGAGGGGTAGGATAAGCTTGCTTTGGATAAAAGATAGTGAAAAATGCAGAGTGGGGAGGGGTATTTGGGGGGGGGGGGTAGGGGGAAAGGTTTTAAGAGGGGAAAATAAAGTAATAAGAAATAATTGTATATTTATTATGAATAAGATGAAAATGCTTTTCTTGTAAAAAAAACAATAAATATTTAAATTTAAAAAAAAAATGTAAAATATGGATCAAAAGAGGGGAGATTGTAAAGCAAATTTGAAAATGATGTAAAAATTGTATTCTATTATGTATGCTTTGCCTATGTATTGTACACTGCACTCATTATGCACACGACACTAATAATGTTCTGATTACATTTGCATTCCTTCAAGTCCTGATTAAAAATTAGCCTGCCTATGTAACGCCCCTTGTTACCATAAAAGTACAATTGTAATATTAATGTGATACCTACGTAATCATGTGTATAAAAAACTTTAATTGCACCTAATATATAGAACAGCTACTGTATTTGGAAAAATGCTGAGTGTCTCTTTTTGTGTCTGTTCCCTACTGCAGTAGTTATTAATGTGGAACCACTAATCGCTATGAGGATAGGAGTTGCCTATCTGTACAATTTCAGTATTAATGTCCTGAACAGTATTTATTCACCTGTTTATCCACAATGAAGATGAGACATGCAGATACTTTGAGTGTTGAGAATAGTCAATTGTGCTTTATATTGGTTTTGTGGGGAGCTTTCTGGCTCCTTTAAAAAGACCCTGTCTCTGCATTATACAAGCTGAATCAAAGCAAACTGCATACTCTTACCTCTCTTGCTTCCTGTACTTCAGTACAGTGCTCCAAACCTTAGAAGTAGTCTTCTGAATCCATTGGGAAACTGAAACCTCTTTGAGTGCTGGTTTCTGAGGTCCCCTGCAACTCTCACTGGTTCATTCTGCTGACCATCATATCACTACTGAGTCCTGTAGTCAGAGTTTGACCTTGGAGAGCATCACAGGGGTCTGCAGATATTTGTAGTCGATGTTCACCAAAATGGACAGCAGAAGAGGTAACTATGAAATGTCTTCTTTCACAGGTAAAGCTTTGTTTTGGCATGCTTAATATACAACCTGGTTTCAGAGTCTTTTTAAAGGAACCCAAAAGAACTCGCAAAAGATTAAAGCACAAGGCCAATCTTTAAACAAAAAGGTTGCTTTAAATCCAACTAACCATATCCTGTCAGATTATATTGGTTATATTTAACCTTCTGTCTGCTTCTCTTTCTTTCTATGTACAGCATGAGTCTGAATTAATTTTATAAAACATTTATTTACAATTAAAAAAATAAATAACCTAATGAAAATAGATTCTAGTGTTGTTATAAAGAAATGTGTGAAAAAAGTCTAAAAAATCCCTGGCAAACCCATGTACCATAAGTTATTGCTTTTGTTAAAGTGGACCTGTTTATGCTTCACATAAAAAGTAGGACACACATCAAATCACATTATTACTTTCTGTAAAACGTACCTCTATATCATCAATTAAAATACTGTTACTGTCAAGCTTTCTCTCTCCCTGTGACCTAAAGCCAAGTAAAATAACCCATGGTGTACAGTATAATTGCAAACTATACACAGAAACTAGTTTATACTATGGTAATAAACACTGATATGATTACCTTTATTTAAACATATCTTTTTCATATGCATAGTATATGAAAATGGTTACGATTTCCCTTAAATAAATACAACTGAGGCACTAAAGGCTAAACATTATTTTCTAGCCCTCATAAAGTAACAGGATGTATGGTTGTCTATGATTGGATGAGTTCCCTTGATGTATCTATTTTTTTTATTACCGGCATCTATATAACACCAACAATCTAATTTCCATACCTCCCAATCATTAATAGACCCACACATATTAGGGTCTGTATAGACAGGAACTGATCAACCTACCATCATTTCTTTTGCGTATGGGTGAAAACCAGTGTACCCAGACAAACTCACATAAGCACAGGGAGAACATGCAACCTCCATGCGGATAGCATCCTAGATGGGATTCAAACCAAGGATGCCAGTGCTGCAAGTTCCTTAGTTCCAATGGTTGAATACATTCTCAGTATATGTACCTTTTAGAAGATGTCTTCTAGCTGGTCACATGAGATTCCGAGGTCCATCCTCTTCTCCGTTCTGCTTAGGTTGGGATGGGCTTTCCTCAGGGTTGCAAAGAATGGTGTTCCTAGTTTGATGTAAGTACCATGTACAGTATTGTAGATGAGATGGTGCACTCCCATGGGATGCATCCATGGTGCCATGGGCTTACAGAAGCTGGTTTAACTGGGTTTAATGTTTCTGGGCATCAGTGAAAGGCTTAAAATTCTGCGTGTTTTTCTGTGCCTGGGGAACAGGTGCTCTGCACAACCTGCCAAAAAAGTGAACGGCTGTACATGGCCATACTTTTATAAACACCAGTGCTTCAGTGCATCATCAATTATCTGTGCATGTACATATCTGATATATTTTTCAAGTGTAGAAGTTTCATATTTGGGAAATATTTTTATGCGTTAACCACCAATGCATAGGAGCATCAGCATTTAAAAGGGTACAGACACAAACAGCTGATAACTTGTACTGCAGGTTGTTCATGGCACCTGCGGCTCCTGGGGCAAATCACCTGAAATTTTATAACTAATATATTTTTGTCCTCTCACCATCCATGTGCATGAGATCTTAAAGTAGGCAAAACTAAAGGCAAAACTTTTTTCATTTTGCATAGAGTAAGTAAAAGTTATAACCCCTGTCAGTTTGTTTTTTTTTTTTTGCCATCTGTGCCCCATTAGGGATATTTCCCTTCACTTCCTGTCCCATAGCAAAAACTGAAAGTGAGAAGAAATTTATCTAAAGTGAGGGAATGCATGGTTGTTGCCAGGATCACAGGGACTAGTGACCCTATTGGAAGATTTCATGTTTATTCCTGTTCTGGTGACGACCAAAAATATGGCAAACAACAATTGGTGAAGGAAAGGAACTGGATGAAAGCATTAGAGCATGGAGAGGGTGAGTATTGCTGGGATGGGATTTAAATAGTATATAAACACTAACAATGGCATTTTCCTATTTGGTTCTTTTTGATCTGGTAAATATGTCATGGAATGTACTTTCTATCTGCTCATTAAATGCAAAGAATGACCAGATATTTCCAGAAATCTTGTCAGCTGAAATTTCCTTCACTCTTTGCTGACTGTAATTAGTTACTATAGTTTCCAGCTCTGTCTGAGGATTACAGAACCCTTCCTTTCTATGTTATAGAGAAAAGGAGAGGGGAGGTGTTGAGGTTTCTATAATCCTGTTCTGTTTCTGCTGTTCTAAAATAGTTGAGTGAGCGAGCATTGTTACCCAACAGAAAGAAATGTGTTACTAGCAGGATCAACAGGTGAAAATAAAGGAAGAAATCAGTGAAATTCACACACTTTAATAGGCCCTCAAATAGTTAGGACGTGGCATCTCAAAACAAAAAGTAGGCATAGATAAATGGATATTGACATAGGAATTGTTAGGGCTTTGCACTAGGTGTGGTGACTGGTATTTTCCTGCACTGGATCAATGCCAATCACCACAAACGCATACAAAAAACAATTGTTTTCTATTACACAATACAATGGACTCTCTGGGTAATGAGCAGTGTGGTGCAGAAAAATTCATACTGTATGCATTTTTCCACAATGGATCAGGTCTCACCAGAAAACTCCATGGACTATTAATTTCTGTGCACCACTGCTGAGCTGCAGTGTATAAAAATGAAAGAAAAGTTATTTTCAATAAAATTGGAAGAAAAAAAGAAAAAGTACACAGTGCAAAACATGTAAATGTGCATCACACCACTCCTTCTCAGTCTGCACACTGACCGCTGCCTGCATGGTTAAAGTGGAGTTCCAGCTGAAAAAAAAAAAAAATCACCAGCTACAAAAACTGTAGCTGTTGACTTTTAAAATACAGCCACTTACCTGTCCCCCGGTCCAGCAGTCTCCTCATCAAGGCTGATTTCACCATCTTCTCTCCCTGGTGCGGGCATCTTCAGTGTGGGCACCCGGCTGTGACAGCTTGCGGCTTCACAGCCGGATGCCCACTGCGCATGCGCGAGAAGCGCTGTGCTTTGTGAATGTCCCCGCAGCCTTCTGGGACCTGTCACGTGTCCCGGAAGACTACTGGGAGAGAGGGGGGAGGACAACTTCTGCTTCCGATCACCTAGGCAATCACATCAGAAGTGGGAGCGGGTACCTGTCAAATTCAGGTACCCGATCCCCAAAGATGCCAATCCTTAATGGGGAGTGGGGGACAAAGGCTTAAAGCGGAACTTCCCCTTTTGGATGGTGCTTCACTTTAAACCCTGCATTTTACCATATGGGCCAGTGTGAATGAGCCCTTAAAGAGCTGTTCCCAGCAGCAGGTGAAAACAAGCAGTGAGCTACCAGTGCTGTCAAGTCAACAGTGCATATGGATAATCCTCTAGTCAGAGTTCACAGGGTATCTAAAAGGCTCAGTAGGAGGATATTGCGTTATGTCGTTTCCTTGCTTTTTCTTGTATAACCAATCATATTCAGACTTCCAAAATTGGTTTGATTCTAATTGGTGGCTGTGAGAAACTACTTAGTACTTAAAATGAGAATCTGCTGTAGTCACAAAATACAGCCAATTAACACTGTTACTTCATTTCCCCCAATGTAGGATGACTGACAGTACAACTAACACAGAGCATACTAGTAAAAGTAGCATTATTGGAACCAATCTGTTTTTGTTCTTTCAAGCCAGCTATGACATATTTAAAAGGTAGAGAAGTCACCACACAGGTCCTTATTTAAGAAAAATTCCACATGTACCAAAGTGTTATAGGTATAAGTATATCAATGAAAATTCCTAATGATTCAGAAAAAAACAATTCCACAAACAATAAAAATGTAGTAAGGGAACAATATGAAAAGAACCAGAAACCATGCACTGATAATGATTAGAGATGAGCGAATTATTCAAAAATTCGATTCGGCTGATTCGCCGAATTTTCGGAATAAATTTGATTCGATGCGAATTTATTCGCTGTGAATTTAACTTATTAAAAGGGTTTCTAGGCTTCAGAGAGCCTTTATATTAGTGCAGAACACTGTACCTTTAATTTAAATGCCCTTGGAGTCTGCTGGGGAAGAGAAATAATACTGTCAGTCAGTATGACATGCAGATGAGTGCCGTCGATCTTAGAATCACCGCACACTTCACTCATTTGGGCAGTCACGGGGCACGACGAAGAAGATGAAGAAGAAGATGAAGATGAAGAAGAAGAAGAAGAAGAAGAATGAAAAGAAGAAGAAGCAGAATGAAAAGAAGAAAAAGAAGAATGAAAAGAAGAAGAAGAATGAAAAGAAGAAGAAGAAGAATGAAAAGAAGAAGAATAAGAATGAAAAAAAGAAGAAGAATGAAAAGAAGAAGAAGAAGAATGAAAAGAAGAATGAAAAGAAGAAGAAGAAGAATGAAAAGAAGAAGAATGAAAAGAAGAAGAATGAAAAGAAGAATGAAAAGAAGAAGAAGAAGAATGAAAAGAAGAAGAAGAAGAATGAAAAGAAGAAGAAGAAGAATGAAAATAAGAAGAAGAAGAATGAAAAGAAGAATGAAAAGAAGAAGAAGAAGAATGAAAAGAAGAATGAAAAGAAGAAGAAGAAGAATGAAAAGAAGAATGAAAAGAAGCAGAGAAGAATGAAAAGAAGAATGAAAAGAAGAAGAAGAAGAATGAAAAGAAGAAGAAGAAGAATGAAAAGAAGAATGAAAAGAAGAAGAAGAAGAATGAAAAGAAGAAGAAGAAGAATGAAAAGAAGAAGAATGAAAAGAAGAATGAAAAGAAGAAGAAGAATGAAAAGAAGAAGAAGAAGAATGAAAAGAAGAAGAAGAAGAATGAAAAGAAGAATGAAAAGAAGAAGAAGAAGAATGAAAAGAAGAATGAAAAGAAGAAGAAGAATGAAAAGAAGAATGAAAAGAAGAAGAAGAAGAAGAATGAAAAGAAGAATGAAAAGAAGAAGAAGAATGAAAAGAAGAATGAAAAGAAGAAGAAGAAGAATGAAAAGAAGAAGAAGAATGAAAAGAAGAGGAAGAAGAATGAAAAGAAGAAGAAGAATGAAAAGAAGAAGAAGAAGAAGAAGTAGGATGAGGATGAAGAAGAAGAAGAAGAAGTAGAAGAAGAAGAAGAAGTAGGATGAGGATGAAGAAGAAGAAGAAGAAGTAGGATGAGGATGAAGAAGAAGAAGAAGAAGTAGGATGAGGATGAAGAAGAAGAAGAAGAAGAAGAAGTAGGATGAAGATGAAGAAGAAGAAGAAGAAGAAGAAGAATGAGGATGAAGAAGAAGAAGAAGAAGAAGTAGGATGAGGATGAAGAAGAAGAAGAAAAAGAAGAAGAAGTAGGATGAGGATGAAGAAGAAGAAGAAGAAGAAGGATGAGGATGAAGAAGAAGAAGAAGTAGGATGAGGATGAAGAAGAAGAAGAAGAAGAAGAAGTAGGATGAGGATGAAGAAGAATTCCATTCCAGCAAAAAGTGTATCTGCAGAGAGCTCCGCTATTTCTGACAGTTCTCTGACAGTTCCTTCACATTTACAGCGGTTGAAACATTGTATCTATTTGTTTCCGAATAAAAACAAATGTAATTTTTTTTAAATTTAAAAAAAAATTAAAATTTTTTTTTAAATTTTCAAATTTCCTGCCGGTTCCGGCGCCTGTACATCCCGACGTCACAGGGACCGGAACACGGAAGCCAGATGCCGGCATCGGCCGGAGGAGATGGCCGGAGACGCTGCAGGGGACGCTTCGCGGGAGAGAAGGACAAGGTAAGCGCTGTAGGGAATCCCTGTGCAACGCCGCATGGTAAGCCCGAGTGTAGCTCACGGTTACCGCTTTTGGTACTGAAACTTTACCCCGAGCTACACTCGGGAATACCACCAGGGAGGTTAAAAAAAGAAGTACTTCTCCTGTGGATCTCAGGGGTGCAGTTCGTTCAGTATTCCTGTGTCCCATTTTCAGCTGACAGCGGGCTGAAGGCCACTGTTGGCTGACATCGCTCAGCTGGTCCAGCCTCCACCCCAGACTCTGGAGCAGCACCTGACTCCGCGAAGAGCCTGAACCAGCCGCTCCCTCCCCTCCACAGCCCAATGCTCTAGTGAGCGTGGGGGGCAGAGCAGACAGTGGTGACTGTCAGTAATCATTCTCTGCTCAGAGCGGCTGAGAGAACTTTGTGATCAGCGATCATGTGATTGCTGAGTTCCCACCTTCAGAGCCAGTGGGCGACAGATGGAGCCGAACCAATGCTGCATCCACCTAGGTAAGTATTATTTAAATAAAAAATTAAATCCCATACTTCTCTTAAGGTAAAACATGTTTAGGCTTTAGAGCCACTTTAATCTGTATGCAGTATTTTTGGAACTGTCAGATGTTTTGTCCCCTGCTGCACTCTGTGGTTTTGTCCACTGGCCCCTACCCCTCCCTCTACAGAACACAGTAGTGGAACAGGGATCAGACACAACCAGAAGTGTGCTGAATGCTGAAGATCTTTTAGCAAGATTAGCTTAATGCTGCAGAGTTTGGTGGCACGGGCAACATTAGGGTAAGTATTGTTTGCTATGTAGGAATTACCTGTATTAAGCTTTGAAATAGAGTGGCAATCCTGTCCTGATATACAATATACGGTAAGCAAAACAAGCTTTTAGCTTTGAACCAAGATGAATTGTGACTTTTTAAATAAATATAGTTAATATGGGCAGGGATGCCTTTAAATCTACCACAGCAAGACTGAATGTGAGCGTATTTTACACTAGCATGTCTGGTAGCAGTGACCCATGGCACAAATCACATTTCCTGCAAAGAATTACCAACAAGGAGATCCAGACATCACAGACACACGATTTATAGGGTTTCCTCTCTCACAAAAGCTTCTATGTAATGCAAACAAATCTTATGAGCTCAGAAAAAGTCTTCTGGATCTGTGTGACACACATGCTAAAAAAAATCAATGTTTGCTCATAGAAGTGTATGACATCTAAAACATGCCATATTGAGACATAAATGATTGTTTCTTCTTTAATGCATAAAATATAAAATTTTCGCTTATATTTTAACTGCTGGAAAAAAAAATTAGTCCATTTACTGGTCAGATTTTGATGTGGATCATTTTTCTCATTGAATCTATCAGTGAATGTTTCTGTAGGACTATAATTAGAATAGTAAAAATCTATTAGAATGATCATCAAAATGTACAGTACTCAGTTGTGGTGCAGCAGCTAGGGGAGCAGTGATAAGAATCGGCAATTAGGAGTTCACTCTACAGAAAAGAAATAGAGCTACATATTTACAAACAATAACGTAATTTTACATTAGCAGTGATAAGGAGGATTAAAAACCTTGTTTATGGCTGTCTCATTTGTGCCCACGTGTTTTCCACGTCAGCGGGCCTGGGGGGAAAAACGTATGACTCAGATCCAAGTATGTTCGCCTCTTTCCCCTTCATTTTACCAATGGACACATCATCATGTGTTTAATGATTTCATCCTCACAAATGTGTTTTATTTAATGAGGCATTTGTGCTTATGGAAGAATTTATTAATAACAGGGGGATGTTATGGGCCTGTGGTTCACATGCTGACCCAGGGAAATTCTGTTACATCCTTGGTATATTATGGTTATGAAGCCCTATAGCTCATGTAATCATTGAAACATGTTTCTATATAGGTTCCACTTTCACAATCCCTTACAATATAATTTAAACATTCTAAAAGTTAGCATTTCCAGTGCTTTCTCAGAGCTTGGTCTCTAGGGCTTCCTGTATTTTATTCTTCCCTTTTCCCCTAATGTTCATTTTCTAGTCGTCCAGTTTGTGCATTGTGCCATTTTTGTTTCAAAACTGCATACACTTAAAACAGTAAAATGTGAACGGAAACAATATTACAAAATACAGTTTTATTCTTACCCTTAATTATATACAAGAAAGAACAGAGCAGCAGGTGTTAACCTATGCCATAGTTTAACTTAAAGAAAACCTGCTATGAAAGTAATGTGGAGGTTGACATTGCTGACCTCTCTTTCTGAAAATGCAAGATGGCTGGCAGTTATATAGACTTTTTCTTCAATGCATTGAAACACTCACCCAATAAAAGAATGCAGATAAGGACTTCTGACTTTTCTTTGACTTTTCTGACCTGTGTGCTTCTCCAAGGTCAGAAACTCAAAGTACTAAAGCTAATGGGACAGCCAGCCTAAAAACATATTCAGAAGGAGGAAAGCCATGGAAGTCCACATATTTCTTTTATAACAGGTTTAAAGTGCACCTATACTCGGAATATTAAAGTTTTTGCATATATTTAAAGGGTTAGTTCACCTTTACTTACTGTTCCCAAAAAGTTATCTATGCATTACAGTGTCCTTAAAGTATATGTGAACCCTCACCTTGTAAAATAACCCATTCAGTGTAAAATAGAAATGAAAGGGAAAACATTTGTTTATACATATATAGAACACATTATAAAGACCTTTTACCCTCTTTTTTATTAGTGATCATATACCCTCTGTTTTTGCCTGCCTAGAGAGCTGGGGAGGAGAAACAGCAGCACACTGGTTTCCCCAGTGAATGACTGTGCAGGGGGATCATGTCAGGACACATCTGATCATTGAAGGAGAGCAGACTGTGTTCTCAGCATGGCTAGAGAACTGATCACTCTGTGCTCTCATGCCTAGTGTGGTCAATTTTTAATATAGAAGCAAAGGGACTGGCAGGAACACCAGGGATATCATACAAAGAAAGCAATAGAAAGATAATATGATACTTTTTCATACAAGTACATGGTACAGTAGGCACATATAAGTAATATGAAATGTATAAGTGTGTACTTTTTCAGCTGCTGATATTGTTGTCTTCTCTTCTCTGTTTCCTACACACATTGGTTCCCCTTCACACTCTCAGAATGTTAAGATGTGTAAAAGAGCGGACTGCACATGCATGGTTAAGGAACAAATCCTGGAGTGCTAGTTCATGAGTCTCCAGGGCTACGCATCCAATGTTAGGTACCTCCCACCATGTGAAGGATGGAGAGTGGAGGACAATAATAACAGCACCTGAAAAATATGCATTTATTTGGAAATAAGAGCATGATGTTTTAAAGAAGTATAGCAAAAGTGTTTTTGGCTATACTCTGTGGATCAGTTTGTTCTGCACTCCTCTGACTTGTTTTCAGCTGACAACGAGCTAAAACCCACTGTTGGCTGACATCACAGAGCCTGTTCAGGCTCTGGAAAGATCCCGAGCATATGGTTGGGATCCAACCAGAAGTCTGGACTGGCAGCTAGCTCAGCCTCTCAGCTGCGCCACTGGGAGACAGAGCCAGACGCTCCCCTCCTTCCTCAGCCATGCACTCCAATGAGCGCTGGAGGGGCGGAGCAGAGTACTGATGACAAATAGTCATGGCAGAGAACAGAACTGAGCAATCAGCGGTCTTTGATCACTCAGTTCTCAGAGCAGAGCTGTGGGGGACATATGCAGCATCAGACCTAGGTGAGTATAATTTTTTTTTCCTTAATCCATACTTCTCTTTTAATATATTAAGGTCACTGTAGTGCATAGCAGTCTTTTTGGGAAAAAGTATGTAAAGATAAACTAACTCTTTAACGAGCAGTAAAAGAAATTTGAAAAAAAGGTAATCTCTGTTTTCAGTAGTTGCGCATATTGCAAAATAATTAATCTGCAAAGATTACATCAGATAATATCAAGATGGATTCCAACCTGTTTCTAAAATCTTAACAAACACGTGCTGCCTATTTACAGTAGAAGCCTGGCAGCCTATCAAATTTGTGCCACAGAAAATAAGAGAAGAAGAGCTTTGATTTCAACACCTTTGTTATGAACTTTAAACATGAACCTCTCCTCAGCTCTATAGCTGTAGCTTCAACCCCTGAAAGGGCCTGCTGAATGGTCCCACGGTTCTTTCCCATGCATTTGCAATCAGGCACACAGTCTTGGTCACTCCTCTTGCTCAATTATAAATCTAGGGGTATCCTTTTCCTGATGCTTTAATAAACTTGAACTTGGGTGGCTAACTGTGGGATGCTCCTGAAGGGCAATGTAGTAACTTGAAGACACTTGTTACTCAAAGCTTCCTAGCTCAGTTTTGCAGCAGCACATAATGGACTCAACTACACAGGGACACCGTAAGGAATGTCGACCTTTCAACACAAGCTGGCACTGCTGTATGAGGGATAGTAGTAGCACACAGTCACTGGGATCTCACACATGGGTCTGTACTCACAAATGTATATTTGGAATGTATATTATGGATATTTGGAAGCATCCTTCCAATATCAGCCAGATATGTCTCCTGTGGGCTTTTCAGTCCAGATCCCCAGATAAATCCTTTGGTCAGCTCCAGCAAAATTCAGCAGCTTAACCTCCCCAGCTAGGACCTTGATGAGCAAATGAAGAAGCACAGCTGGACTGCCCAGAAGGCGGAAGGACTGGGAACTCCTGGACAAGAATCCCTCTGCTCTAGGCCTCAAACTATTTATGCCCTCTCCTAGCCACCTACTGGGTACCCTCCCTGGGGACTGTGACTACATAAATATTCAGGTCATAGATTTGACTCTCCCAGCGCACTACTTTCCATAACCATCCAGAAGGAAGGGGGATGCAGTCAAACCCACAACCTGTGAAGTTCAGAGCAGCCCAAAACAATTACAAACTGCTTCACTGATTACAAAGGAGTTAAAGAACTAAGTTTACCTAACCTAGCTAGCACCTAACTAGGAGGGTGCTACAGTACATTGCTATAGAGGGTAAAATATTAAAGTGATTTTACTGCTTATACTGCACTACAGTATACAGCAAACCCATAAGAAGCATGTATATAGATCATGTGTATAGAGAACCATGGCATGGCTATATTTTCAGTAGACTTCAGAGATTATCTGCATTTTCTTCTACAATCCAAATGTTCCCCTCGTGGTTCTAATTGCTCATCTAAACCATGAGTATCCAGTATTGGTTGGACAAGAAATATAGCAATGGTGAAAAAACAATCGCAAATGTTTCTTTCTTCATTCACTTCAGTATGATTGAAATGTGTATGTTATGGATAATTTATATGTGCTAAACTACTATATGCAGTATACATGTAAGGGAAGGTAGGCATTATTGGCTTGATTTAGTAAAGCCAAATTGGCTGCTCAGTTTGCTAGGAAAATTTCACTCTGCAGAGGAATTTTCACTTATTAAATGAGGTGAAACTCTGCTGACGTCTATCATCAAATTATATGCAAGCAATTTTTTCCTTTGCATGTGATAGGGTATTATTTGTAAAGTGAATTTTCACAACATTCACAATGCTAAGGACAACTTCCCTTGCAAACTGAACAGCCTATTTTTCTTTAGTAAAGAACCCTCTATATGCATTCTTGTTGATATATATTTATATTTGCAGAGAAGTTACATTAGCACCTTTTTATAACCAAAGAAATGTAGCCAGAGCCTCAAATGGTCCACGTAGTCAGTTTTTGGGGTTATAACCTTGTAGAAATGTCAGTGTTCTTTACCTTTCTTTATGTCTTGGAAAAATGTAATTGGACAGCAGAGAAAGTTTATTATTGAATTCCAGACGTTGCACTGAATCATCGTTTAAGACTTTGCCAGTGTATATTGGAAGAGTTTACTGAAAGGTATGTAATAACTGTCTGTTTTCAGCATAATAAAATTAAACAGTTTGAAGCAAATAAACTTTTCTGAAACAAAGTAACACTTCATATATCTTAGATTTAAAAATCATCTTGGGTTTATTCAAACTTTGCCCATATTAACGGTTGTTAAAAAAAAGGCAGGTAAGTCATCTAAACTTGATCTCCAAGTCCAAAAGACTCAGGAAAAAGGCAGTGAGCTTTCCCCGCAGGGCTCCTCTGGCTCGGGGATATGTGATCAGGCAGGACCGGATCCCTTCTTTAACTAATATCTGCCAAAAGCTCAAAATCTGCCAAAATCATCATTCTTCATTTTAGCCTTAAAGGTGGATAAACCTCTATTTTGGTCATTGTTTGAACTGCCTGTTGCCATAGGCAAGCTCAGTGGTAATAACACTATTGACCACATGGTGGTACCCTTTAATCACTTCTCTTTTGACTTTAACACAATTTCTGGAATGTCTGCAGTGCTTAAGTTAAACCTTGGCTTTTAAAAAAAAGAACTTCACCTGTGCTGCTTACATAGCATATATATCAAATATTTGTTAGTTTACCAGATTAGATAAGTAGTCAAATGTATTATTTAAAGACACTGAAAAAAACTGAAAGCGACTGAATAGGTAAACAAGTAATAACACACAGAGATGTCTTCGTATGTATCCTGTTATTGTAGTGAAAATATCAAACGTACTACAACCTTAAAGTGTAGTTTACGTTATTTCAATGACTGAAGTAGAATATTGATAAGGCAGAACAAGGAGTAATATTGGCAGAGTAGTAACTCATAGCAACCCACCATTCAGCACATAACAGTCACCAAGGAATGTGAATGAAAGATTATTGAGTGGTTGCTATGGGTTATTGCACTTTGCAGTTATTGAAAAATCCTTTTTGAGTAATAAAGAGCAAACTGAATTGCTCATCATATTCCACATTCTTGTAAATGTCTTTGCCAGTATTATTTACGCCGGAACAGTATGTTCGAAGCATATTGTCTAGGGAGGATCTTGGTGGTCTACCCACGTAACTCTGGTGTTTGTACGTCATTTTCTGTAAATGAAGAGGGAAAAAAATGGAATGGAATGGACAGGAAAAAGCAATATTTAATGTCCAAAATGCTTAATGGGGGGATTTCCCCTAAGAGTCCTATGTAAAAACAACAGTTAATCTATGATTCCTCTGTTATCAGGCTCTGTATCTAAACAGAAAATCTCTGACGTTAAATAGTAGTTTGTTGTTTATTATGTCTTTTAAGCAATAATACTGTATATTGTAGTATACTCAAGGCTTTCTTTGTTACAAATAAACTATTCCAAGAGTGGATAAAAGAGTATTTTTTTATCTGTGCAGATGGCTTGATCATGTCTGAGAAATTATTCAAATCACAGTGCTTTTAACATGCAGCTATTTCTTTTCAGCACCACCACCAAACGAACAGCTCCTTTAATTAAACCCACTGAGGTTTTCCAGCCATAAGTGAAATCTGTCAATTATTATCTCATTTAAAAAAATTAAGCATTTAAGGAAACTCTGGAGATCCTTATAATGCTTTAGCAGATCTGTGATTTTCACCCTAATTGTTCCTGTCGTGTGCTCATATGTGTTTGAAGCACACATATAGAATTCTAGCTTTAGTATAAAATTAATGTAATTCATCACTTCATAAACATCTTCTATAACCTTCAGTTCTTTTCTGGATTAAACTTTTTCTTGCAATTTACAATGAAAACTGTATTCTTCTGTCTGTCACCTGTGCTGTCAGAAATAATTAACTGGAACATTTTTGGCAAAGAAGAAGAAAAAAAAAAAAAGCACAAATGTGGTTGAAATGAAGGTAATGTGTATGTCAGAATATTTATAAGAAAACTTGACTGTGATCGGATCATCTGTGAGGAAAGATGAGAATTGCTATTATGTTCCTAGAGGAATTGGCCTGATGACGTCTTTTCTGATACCGGATCATTACGTGACTTACACTCTGAAAAAAAGGGAAGCTGTTTGATCCATGGATAAAAATGCGAGCGCCACCGAATCACAAACAATAGCTGGTATTTAAAGGTAATATGCAGACAAACGTTGACAAAGCAGGCTCTTCCTAAAGTGGCGTTTGCAGAAAATATCTTTTCTCGGTGCATGTGTGTGTATATATATATATATAAATATATGTATATACATACAAGAACGGAGGGCTGGTCAACTTGAATTGCAGCACAAGAAGGAGAAGAAGAAGAAAGCATCTAGAGAAACGCCTCAGGAGAAGTATCTTAGAGAAGATCTGATCTCATTGTTAGCATCTCAGCCCAAGACTCATAACAGGCTGCACCAGGCTCTCCTGCCTCCCTGGCTTACTGCTTTTATATCTCACTCGTATTCACTTCCCAACAGCAACAGATTCTTGTTTTTTTGTTTCTTTCAGTTACTTTTTAGCTAGGGAGGTTGCATTTTATCCTTGATTTTGCTGTTCCTCTGCTATTTTATTCACCTCATCTGGCATTGAGCTTTGTTTTTCCCTTGGAACTGTGGGTTGCTTCAAACTTTTAATCAGAATAGCATTCAGTCTTCGTGCCATCCTAACCTGTCAGACAAGGCAATGCAGACCGCATTCTAAGACCGCACGGAAACTTGCAACACTTGGCTTTAACTTGGAACCCAATTTATCACTTGTTTTTTTTCTGCAACACAGTGGAATTTTTATTTTATATGGTAAGAATCTTGCATGCTTTTATATATTAAACACTTGAATGGAGTCTGCAATTATATAAGCATTTTTTTCAAATATTTATAATAGAAGATAATTGAAATAATTGTGTATGAGTAAACATTATGCTTGCCCTATTTGAATATGCATTGATCTAATTGAGGTCAAATCACACATCGATCTGATTTAATGAGAAGTGCTTGTTGAAAGTGTTTCCTCCACTTCTCTCACCCGCAGAATGACAATGTACAGGAAAGCACTGCTCGTCTGGCTATTGGTGTACGGGATAATGCGCTGCACTGTCCACTCCTCACCTACGGCACTCAAGTACCCAGCACTTAGGTATGTACAAAACTATAGGCAATAACTGTCATAAAAACCTGTAATTATCTGAATGACAACATTTGTACAGATCCAAGGTAGATCTTAGGGGCTGTGTTTTCTATTGTTTTTTTTTTTATTGTCTGCACAATGTGTGGCAGCTTCTGAATTAGGATGAGGCTTGCAAAGCATCTGATTATCCATTGTGTACTAGGATGCTAAATTCTCAAGTATACAGATATACAGGTATCCCATCTCTTTGACAGAATGCTAAGGGGTTAGCTATGTTTAAGACAGGAGCATGCAGTTAACCCCTTGTTTTCTGTTGCCTCTATGCAGTCCATTGATTTAATTGTTTTGCAAATAAGGCAGTTGTCAACATGGGGTTAACCTCATGCTGCTAAGCAATTAAACCATCAAGTGAAATTGATCCTTTAGTCTGCAGTTCTCAAAAGCATAGCAGTAAAACTGTTCTAAAAAAAAAATCTGTTTTCACTTCTTATACATATATATACATTTTATATTTTTTTGTGTTATTCATGTAATACATCCTTGCACAAATCTATACCTTTCAAACTTTTAAATACAAAATACAGAATTTTCCATACATTTTGGCAGGATATCTGCATGTAATATCAGTGATCATACCTCTTTAAAAAACAAACTACAAAAGCCGGGGAAGCCCCCACTGCTTCATCTGTCTAGTACTTGCTAGCTCTGCCCGATACAGAAAGCTGCAGTGCTGCTATTGTGCTCAATGAATTAATCAGATGATGACATGTTTAGAATATATCGAAGTTGCCAGTAAAACAGTTGGTGTGATCAGTGAAATGTTCAGGTATTTTCTTCCTACTTGATCTGAGTCAACTTACTGTAGATTCAGAACAATGTGATAAGTTCATGATCTTGACACTGGGATGTATTTATTATACAAGCAGTATTGTACAGACTGTGCCCTGCTATGCTTACTCTGCATCTGACTAATAATATATAATGAATATTTAAATACTTCAAATACCAAAGACAGCACAGGTAGCAGACTAGTGTTATAACTGGTACTATGATACATATAAATTAATTGATTCAGCAGATTATAGTACTGATCAGAATGGTTAGATATAATAATACACATTGCAAGTTATACTGTTGTAGACATATCATCAGTTGTCTAATGAATCTGTTCCCTATAACACACATAGATTAGAAACAGACAAAACAAAGTACATTTCTTTTTATCAATAGCGGCAGTTTTAGAAAAAAAAATACTTTTGTTAAGAATGGTTTTTCTTCTTTTCCATTCCATGAGACACAAAACATAATTTAATTGTTGCTTTTGTTTAAATAATTACTGTTTTTACTGCTTTTGTCAGTCATGCCTTTGTTTTGCCTTTGATTTATCCCACAATCCAGTTACTGAGCTTATAAATAATTCATTATTTCTTCCTAAAATTGCTTACACATTTCAATATAACTATTGTTTTGCTGAAATAAAAAAAAAATATTTTGAGGTATTGACAAAGAAAGTAAAGAGGTATATTTTCCCTAAATAAATAAATAAGTAAATCTTAATATCATTAAAGAAAAAAAAAAGTAAAAAGAAAAAAACAATATATATATATATATACTGTATATATATATATATTTGTACAGCTGTAATTTGCTCCTTGTGTAGCTCTAAATAAATATTGTTTTTTATAATTAAATGATTTCTATACTTGTTTCTGGCACATGACTCCTATCATCTATGTAGAGTGAATCACTGAAGTTGTAGTTGAAGAAGAGACAAATTACCAAAATGTTGTCTATATTTGTTATGATTAATGACAGCGGTAATCATAGTGTGTTTGGGTGTGCATTTTCTTCTCTCCTTGGCTATGTTAATCTATATAGTGCCCAATATAATTTGTCTATAGTACTGAGAATCTGACACAGCTAAACTGTGATCCAGATTTAGCAAGAGTAAAACACTTTTGAAACATCTATTATTAATAACACTGCCAGAGCAAACTGACAAAAATAGCTTACGGTGACCTACATCCTAGCAGATACAAAGTAAAAAAAAATCTTAAGGAGGATCTTGGCATGAAAGCAGACAAACCCGTCAAAGTCAGGACCCAGTCTGTCCAAATATACCCCTCCTTCTGTAGGGAGAAGCCGGGTAATGATACTGCTAAGTATTTTCAGTGCTTTGTGGCCAATACTTAGTGCTCTGATTTAATGTTTGGAAGCTGATAGTGTGTTTGATGATGCTGTTCTGCCAATAAAGGGAAGTTGGATCTCTTTAACCCCCCCCCCCAAGCCTTTCTAATCTCCCCCCTTCCTCCCCTCCACCTCCTATCTGCTCTCAGTTCCCTGTACTAATGATTGTAGGATTTGGCAGCTAGCTCTGGCCCAGCCCCAACCTCAGGTCAGCTCACAGATGGGCTGCTCTTGTTATTTCTCTCACGCCCACCTACAGATTGATAGGGTCTCAGGGGGTCTTTTTCCATCAGCGTCTGGCATCTCATCATTGAACAATATTCAGAGAGAAAAGACCAGTAATGTAGACACTAGAAATGAACCTTTGCCAGGGATTACATTGCTCTGAAAGCCACTGATCAAGTCATTATGCATTTTTTGATTAATTAACAGGCTTACAATTCATTCTCCTTTCTGTTTTTTTTTCCTTTGCTCATTAGGCTTGAAGATGAAGTATATGATGAGGACGGCAACACTCTACCAGACTTTGCTTTTGATAACAATCCGATTGGCATCGCAAATCCAGCGTCGGTCTTTGACGATATGTACTCATTTTATTACCCAGCGGAAAAGAGGTGATTACAGAATTTTCCCCTAAATCACTTAAATTCTGTATAAACTGATTTGTTGCATAGTCGTAAATAACTGAATAAAATCTGCAAACACAGTAATACTGTTTCTGTCTCATGTCAGATCATATTGCAAATTTTGCAATGCATCCAAATTATTTAGTAGGAGAAATATATTCAAAGGGAGAAATGTAAATGTATGGAAATTAATAACATTCAGTGCTAATCAGGTGGCATCTTGCAAGTAAGCAGCATTCTGGGAAAGAACAAAACTATACGTATATGTTAATGCAAGAGAGCATTGTGATACAGTGATGAGAGATGTGGGGGGGGGGGAGGGATATTTCAGGCAGAACATGTGAATGAGAGTAAAACATGACCCTGTGACAAATCAGCCTAGGGATAGTCAGGAAGCTATAATGGGCAACTACACCCACCCCTCCCTGTACACACACAGAGACACACACATTCCATTGAGAAATGCTTCTTTCTTGAAAACAACACATGTTGATGTCAGATTTCCAGGAATCATCTGTCCTTTTTTATTTTTTTTTTCTTTACTGTTAGACATGCTGATGATCTATTAAACAAAGCCTATAGGAATTTACTGGGGCAGTTGTCTGCGAGGAAATACCTGCACACTCTGATGGCCAAACGCTTAGGGTAAGGCTGTGTTCTTAAAACATAGTATGTGTGGAGATTCTAAAAAAAAAAAAAAAAAAAAAAAAAGCCACAAACATGATTCTAAGTTTACATTTAGTCCTATTTAATAAACTAGTGAAGATGCACAAAAGACAGTAACCCTTAGCAACCAATCAGAATTCCATATTAATTTGTTGCACTTTGCGTTCTGTCCTTTTGTGTCCTATTGTGACCGCTATTAATGCTGAAAAGAAATGCTTCCTAAAAGGAAAAGCATCACCCAGCATCCGTTTCTAATTTATGGAGTTGAAATGTCACGATATTTATTTTTATCATCTGCCTCCATTCAGTAAGACTTTACAGATTTACTCCAGAAATTCAATTATAGTAGGCTGTATTATTTATTCCACTTGGCTCTGCATTTAAATTCTTTGGGGATGGAACACTACCCTTTTATCGTCCAATATGTCAACACTCTTCCTTTGGAATATGCAGCAGGTTGTGTACCTTTCTGCAGTATAGATTTCTGGGTTGGGTAACATTTTAATAACACTCAGGGGAAGGCCTTGCTTCATACCAATGAATAATTCATATGATGAATATATTGCCTCCAAACTGTCATTTTAAATTATCCAACTTCATTGTCACCCTATGTGGATTTCTTTTAGTTAGTAAAACCTGTGACTTCCTGTGTCAGAGTTTTACATGTGTTGATTTTGTTAATTTCTCCTTTAAATTTCCAATGGATGCAGAGCCTAATTTAAATATGTCTGTGGGGAAACACACACAAAAATATTGGTATCGAAGTAGGAATGTAGTTGCTCATAAAACAGTAATTTGTATTGAAAATTATTTAAGACCTCCATATTTAACTGCCTAACGATGCACATGTCAGGAAAGCTAATAAAAATGCAGGAGGGCGGGTCTGATATGTAGCACATCAGTTTGCAAGTCTGCCATTCCTCTTGTAGAACCCTTGCCTGACAATGTCACTAGTCTGTATGGCTTTATGTATGATATATCTATTTTTTCTCCAAAGTAATGACTCACTGCTTAGTTAACTGCAAAAAAAAACAATGCCTGCCATTCAAGGGACACTAAGAAGCCATCCCAGACCTTGTCCCAATCACTACATCCATGTGCCGCCACACATTTCACAAGATGAGCATAACTCTTTTCATGCTGTTGACAGTGATTCTCTAGAGGCAATTATGGTAGCAAAAGGAGGGACAGCCCTGTAGTGATTGGTAATGAGACAGAAGCCTTTGGGAATTGTCTAACATGAGGATCAAGGCATAAGGTTGCCTAATGGAGCCTGGGTAGACACCGTGGCAGATGTTTGTACCCTTTGTTCAGGATTTACACAGCAATAATTGGCTTTGACATTAAGATATTTTTCTTGCTTTTTGCCTCCTGGAAGCGATAAGACTTAATTATATATATAAAAAACACACTACTGATGTTGTGTCACCAGAATATAATGCAGAATATAATGCTGTACATTTATGTATTCTGGTGCCAGAGGTGATAAAATAGAGTCTTTTATAATAATTTATGGCCTCTGTGTTACAAGGCGAGACTCAGATGGTACATTGTCAGATGCATCTGTTTTAGGCCAGAATAAATAAGCAAGGGAAGGGGATAAATCAGATCATGAAAATGATCTATACGCAAATTACTTAACAAAACTAGTTTTCTTACTTAAAGTGTGAATAAACTGCTGATAGATACAGACAATGGGGTTGATAAACTAAAGGCAAATAAGCCCTTTGCTTTGCAAGAGAATTTTCCTTTATCTTTGCGAATGTAGTGAAAATTCACATGCAAAGAAATTTTAAAATAAAAACAGTATTTTTGCTTCCACATTAATGAATGATGGAACAATCTATGTGCAATGTGTACAGCCTATATTCCTTAACTGAATCAACCGTGGAATATCTCAAAGTGACAATTAAAAGTATAAAACCGTTTCTCATCTCCAATACAAGATGGGGTAACTTAGTATATGTAAACCATTTCATAGAACAAAACCATTCTGTTCATATACCAATCAAATATAATGGAAGTATTACATTCATTAAGTACTTGGTACCCTAAGACACAGATTTTCTAGAATGGTTAGTAGGCAGGTAACAGTTTCAGACATTTTACAAAAAGGTTTGAGAGTAACTATGCTGCACCTTCCAATTGCATATGAATAGTTCCTCCAACCACTAGATATGCACCTGAGCACCAAAGGTAAAAAGTTAATATTACCTGAGATAAACTAAAATTTACTGGTATATCTAAAAACCGGTGAATGTAATATTACCATATATTTACTGCAAACAAATTTTCCTTGTACATGTATTTTAAATTACAGT
Organism: Staurois parvus; assembly: GCF_062004578.1. Lineage (NCBI taxonomy): Eukaryota > Metazoa > Chordata > Amphibia > Anura > Ranidae > Staurois > Staurois parvus. Next base: position 5,818,616 of record NW_028317811.1, on the reverse strand, counting down.
GATTTATTCACCTGTAGTAATGATAGGCAAATGTCACATTCACTGATTTATAAATATGCCCCTTAGCATTGCCATTACAATCTGAATCTGTTTAGCGGTATGTGGCACTAATATTGTCAAAGATAGGAAGCTCTTAGTATTATAGTATAGTATAGTACTTAGTAGTATAGTATTTTAATAAATAATCATTGGCTACTTATCAGCAGCCAGTGACCTATCTGATTTGCCCATATTATCAAATCACATGAAATGTCTGACTTATGGTGTGGGTTAATGCATAACTTGTAATATAGTACCCCATTAATAAATTTGGTCAAATTAGCAAGTTTTTAAATCTATAGAAAATAACATTTTAGTTCATAGTGATCCATGTCTACAAATCTCCACTTGAAGGTCAGTTTTGTGAACATTGGTATTGGAGTGGCATTTACAACTCTTATCTGACACCAATGTAGGTAAGGTGAGATAAATGTGTCACTATTAATTCCCTCTGTGGTCTGGACCTTTATTTATGAAAAAAAATCACAGACAAGACAAGCTGCCCTTTTATAAAAACCATTTTTAGGCTTTCATTCTCCGTCTCTCATTTTTCTAAAGTATGCTTGAATCTGATTAGTTTCTTCAAGGCAATGGACTGTCTGAGACAACTCCTTCCTTCAAATCTTTGATCAATACATTTGGAATGTATCATTTTGGAATGTGGGTCAGATTTACTAAAACTGCTGCACTCAGAATCTGGTGCATCTGTGCATGATAGCCAATCACCTTCTAACTTCAGCTTGTTTAATCAAGCTTTGGCAATAAAACCTGGAAGCTGATTGGTTTCTCTGCAGAGCTGCACCAGATTTTGCACTCTCCACTTTTAGTAAATAACCCCCAATGTTAGGCTCTAGCTATTGAAAATGTCTGTTGTAGAAGTCTATAGAAAATACACTCAGTCTTCCTCCAAGCTTCCCTATTTTATGGGAAACCCTTATAGACTGGAATAATTGAACTGGCATTGGTACCTATAGTGCAGAAAGAGTTGGCTGCAGGAGGACTATTGGCTTGGTAAAATGCTGTATTAACTGTAAGTAATAATTATTCATCTACTTCAGTTCATCCCAAAGAACTGTTGAGTTCTGCTTTGAAAGTACTTTACAGTGTATATACTTGGCAATCTCAGGATGAGTGCATGATGTGGCATGCTAAATATCTAGTTTTTAGGGTATTTAGTAGCATTATTGTGGACAGACAGAGCTGGATGGATGCAGTGTAGAGAGATTCTACTGTAGATTGCAACTCTTGCTTTTTGCCATTGCAGTGCAGTGAGTAGCAGCCTGGAAGATGACTCGGAACCCCTATCAAAACGGCACTCAGATGGCATCTTCACTGACAGCTACAGCCGCTACAGAAAACAAATGGCTGTCAAGAAATACTTGGCAGCAGTCCTGGGGAAAAGGTATAAACAAAGAATTAAAAATAAAGGACGGCGAGTAGCATACTTGTAGCGATGAGCAACCAGCCACCCTGTGTATACAGCCCCAACAAAACGAAAAAAAAAAAAAAAAATCATCTCCAAACTGACTGAACAATCATCGCTCCTGTGTTATCTACAAACATGTATTTATGTATGAAGTAAAGCCATTAAATGAATATTTTGATAATAATATTGTTTTTCTTTTGTACAAAAGCACTAGAGAACGCACAGATTTACTTTGTGGACCAATCAATAAGTTATATCTATATATATATATTATATATAAATATACATAAGTGATAAGAAATGATTATAGAGTGTGCACAAAATGATAATTCACATGAGCTGTTTATGTTTTTATAGAAAAAGAAATAGAGAAAAAAAGACAATCATTGTTTTGAATATTTTGCTCCTATTTTTGTAACTTGAAATTAAATGGTTAGTATTTTTATCCGCAACAGGGTTAAGAACATTAGTTTTATTCTTTTGCTGATGGTCACACACAATGATGACCTCATGAACCTAGTGCAAGGGTTAAAAGGATTTCGGAGAATCACTGAAAGACATTGGAGGTTCTGCCCTTGGTGGGTCCTAGCACATGCCCTTTTAAGGTCTCTAGGGGCATTGTTCCTCCTCTTAGATTCCCCAAATGTTGTGCTGTCTTTATTTGACATTTTTATGTATTTATGTTTCCTAAATCGTTTCCTAATAACTCAGCAGCTCTACCAAATTTATGGACTTGTTTATGAGACCGTTTTTTTCCAGTCCTAAACCCTAATTAAATAGTTGATCTTCTTAATGATTGGAATAGGTCACACAGCAAAGAAATCTTGGCAAAGTGGCAAGCATACCTGCTGTTGAGTGGCAATGGGCTGTAATGTACAAAGCTGAAGCAGAAAAGATAACATGGTGTTGTCTATTGCCAAATAAACCAGTGTAGCCTCAGATGTGATTGGTTGGTTTGGACAACTCCTCTGTATTGGAAGGCCAATTTGAAATTTGGAAATAAGTACAGCGCAGTCTAAAGGAACTGCCCAAAATGAAGTACATGGTTATGGACCTGTCAACAGAGTTGGAAAGTAATGAATGCTCCTTGAATGGGTCCATTACCTCACTGACAATGGGCAGCTTGGTATTGGAACGTGATACAAAGTATAATGTGTTTCTCTCCAGTGCTGTCCATGCTTCTCATCCTGTGAATCTACTAAAATATTTCTTCAGCTCTAACTTAAAGGTTTCTTTCTATGGCTGTCTTCTTGTAGGGTTTTGCCTCTTTCTCCCCTCCCCTTCACCAATTTAGTACTGTCATTCCTTGAATCATTTACTTCAAATATTGTGACAAAAAAGTGTTATGTTTATGCAAACTCTTGTAAAGATAGGATCCCCTGTTGTAGCTACTACTAAATAATTATGCACTACTACTAAAGTTTTGTTCCTTGTTTTTTGAGTCTTTAAAAGGTAAAATGTATTTTTCTACATTATGGCTATTGCTTAGTAAAAGTTATTTCATAAAACCACGTTTTGTCATATATACATTTTATATATATATATATATATATATATATATATATATATATATAAACGTGTAGTAATCACAAAGCATCAACGGTGTTAGAAAAGAACACAAAGAAACTGAGGTCTGAAGCAACATACTTTGTATCATTTCCATTGTTATCATGCATTTGTCTATATACATGTCTAGAGAGAATGTAAATACTTTCTTTTCTTTTGACTTAAAATGACATAAAGAGAAAACTTCATCTGAGTCACCAATGTCTAAATGAAGAACAGGAACAATGCTAGAGAAAGTGTAACAAACCTTTCAGCTTTTTCTTCCTTCGAGTCTGATCAGAAGGTGATGAATCAAAGGAGCTAGACTTGAGTTCCCTATCGTGGCTCAGCACTGCCAGCTGATCCTATTGCCAGCAGTAGAATTGCACATGGGAATTCAGTCTACACCCAAGTCCTGTGCATGACATCAGTCTTTCATTTTGCATTCTCCTCAAGCAATGTGACGTAGGATGCAGTTTGCAGCTTTCGTGCCTTTCCTCGCCTTTTAAATCGCCACGAATCACAGATGGCTTTTTAGTGGCCCTACAATGCTGCAACACATCAGCTTGTATTTTAGACTCTCACCTGTGTTTGTTATTAGTAGATAGGGTTATATTGTGTGTTAGCTGTAGAATTAACATAGGGTTTAATTTGCTTTCCTAGTTGAATCGAGTAGTTACTGCATCATCTATTTAGTATTCAAACCTTTGTATAATTTACAGCAAAGCCAACAGCCTTACTAAATGAAGTGGATCTAATATACTATGATCTGCATAGATGTAAGTCTATTTTGTGTGCAACAGTAATATTAATATCAAAGTGAATTTATGACACACCTATCTAGAACGAAAAAAAAATGATTAATGCTATATCAAGTGTGCAAAGCTTGTGTTAATAAATTTTTGTAATCAATGCAATTTTGTCTACTGTTTGAAAAGTAAGTTAAATGAAATGACATTTGTGCATTGACTAAAAGCTTTAGCTCAATTAATTCTTTATGTTTACATTACTTTATTTTGTCTTTAAAGTTGGATCTATATTGGATATGTTTATATGTACACAAAATTGATGGCAGTTTTTCTTTGTATTTGTTAAGACTAATATGTTTTTTGGATATTGTAAATATTAGTAATTAATACAAATTAGATTTGTTCAAATACATGATGCCAAAGCGATCATTAAATATACAGTTGATTATCTTGATTTTAACATTTGCCCTGGTTCCCCAGTGCCTTTCCTAAGTTGAGTTTCTGTACTATAAAGGAGGATAGCATGAATATTTTTTTTAAACTAGGATTTACATAACATCTTATCTTGATTTTAGCCTTACATTTACTCTGATCTGAAAAACAAGTGTCGCTGTAGATGGAAATGTTTTTTTTTTTCCAAATATAAAAAAAGATCAGTGGAAAGTATATTCCCAAAGATTCTAAAAGTTCCATCTTAAGTGTTCCACATGAGTATTTACTGCATTGACAGTCAAGTATCTGATGATGGAAGTAGAATGACGTAGACTATGAATCTCTTCTGAAAGAAGACTGATGTGAGTGCATATTATAGGCGAGTGATGCTGGAAATATTATATTCCATTTTTAGACTCCATGGTCTACTGGGAAAAACACAAGCCTGTCTGAGTAATCCTTGTGGGTTTAATGGATGGCCGATGATACTCTCTTATCTCTATCTTCTGAAAAGTAATCTTTCTCCGAACCAACCAAATTACAGCGTAAACCCCCATTTCCATCTTAAGTAACATTATAGAGTTCATTTCTAATGAAAACAAGCCTATACTTCAAAGAACACATCAGTTGTGCACTATGACCTGTACTGAATCACCTTTAAACATAGCAGTTTAACAAACATATTCCCTAAATCACGATAGACAAAGGTAAACTCTCAATTGCTACCTCCTGTAAACTTCCACAACTAATTCTTTAAATCTATTTTCTATGAATTTCAAATTACCGAAAGGGTTTAATTAATTCAGAAGCAATTGTCACCCTATTCACCCCATGCATTTTAATGCTGTGAAATTGCATGCAATATTAATTATTTGATTTGATCTAGTATAGTCAATGGCACCGATCTCATCTGTTTTTTTTAAGTGTCAATAATGATACAGGCAAAAGCTATGTTTTGCATGCACTTTCACCAAAGATGCACAAGTGTGAATATTTGGTTATATGTAGATAAGAACTGCAATGTAGGAAACTAAAGTGGACCTACACTTAAAATCTAAAGCTTGGCTATCTAACGGGCATTCACAAGCACAGTTTATGTGACAATCAGTAAATAAATTAACATTTAGCATATAATTACTGATTAGAAGCAGCAAAGCACTTTGTCACATATGATAGTGGCTGGAAACAATCTGTTCTTCTAGTATCTGAGTAGCCTATAGGAGTTTGATAGGCATATCCTGCCCACTTCTACTTTTAATTGCTGGATTACATTGCTGGTGTCATCAGTGGGTGTGGTCTAGGAATAGGCAGAGCTCTTCTACTGAAACGCTGTGCAGTAGATAACAATGTAGGTCTGTGCAACAGAGTAGTCATGGAATGCCTACTGTTAGTGCTACAGTACAGTATGTCATTCACAACTGACTTGTTTCAAACAATTAAAGGATATGGTTGCTTGAGTCTGGGTTCATTTTGAAATAAAAAGAACAATTATCCATAAATCTAATCATTACTATTGGTATTGCTTCAAACTCAATTTAAAATACACATTATCTATCATGGAAATATGTACCTATTGATTGGCCACATGACAGAAGAATATTATTTTTACTCTTTTTGTACTTCAGTTCTTTTAGGCATGGGCAATTAAATGATAGAAAGAGAAAGTCTTAGGAAAAAGGGTGTGTGCCAAAAGTTTATGAAATAAACATTTTAAAATATGTTGGCAAATATTTAGAAATAGTTGCCCAGAAATATGAACTTTGGTTCAATACATGCAATTGTAACTATCCAGACATAATAATTATAATGATAACATTATAATATATTATATGCACATATAAACTACCTTTTTTAAAATATAAAGTCTTGTACTTCAGATTCAACAAGTATCATATTTTTCTAAAGCACACCCAATTCATGATTATAAGATAAAACTTTTAGAAGCATATGCTCACTTGATAAGTATTTAACATCTCAGCTAGATATTATTGTACTGACCTGTCCTTCCACTTCCGTTGGTCTATAATATGGTTATCCTGGAGTGCACTTGCTTTTGATGCTGGAACATCTGCTTAAGGTACATTGCTGCCTCTCACAAACATAAAACCTGAAATACAATTATAGAAACTTCACTAAACTGCCCTGTGTTAGCTGAGCTGTTATTAAAGCGGTTGTAAACCTCAGGCAAGAAATATGAACAAAGCATATCCCTCTATAGTGTGCTTGTTTCAATCCAGTACAATAAATATAATTTCTGTCCACTGCCTCCTTCCTCTGCTACAGGCATGAGTCATTTCTGACAAGCTTTCCTGACACCAAGAGAAAAATGGTCCAGCAGATTGACAGCCTCAGCTCTGTTCCTATGTGCTGTGTGAAGGGGGAGTATCTCTTCCATCCAATCAGCTCTCAGAGCTCTCCTCACTGATAACTTCAGCCCCTCACCCCCTGCTTTTTAGAGCTGAGAGATCCTGTGTAAATTCTACACTTTAAATGGATGTAGGGGACATGCGGCAGTAGATAAACAGGTACAACTTATGTAGGAGGATTTGTTTAATCTCTGTGTATCACCTGAGGCCAGTCAATGAACTGGGTATATATAAGGTTTTACAACCACTTTAGGCATAATGCATTGGATAACTGGCACAAACACTGCTTTCAAGGTAGATTGCATATGACTAGTAATAGTTTTAATTAGTTATGTTTTGTGGTGGCTGTAGATCCTCATTTTTTAAGTAGTAAGAACCACAGCCACCAAATAGAATCAAACCTGAATTAGAAATTTGAATGTGATTGGTGATACAAGAAAAAGGAAGAAAATTACACAGCACAGGTTTCGGAAAGTGCACTCCAAATGACCTACTAAGGATATTAGATAACCTATGAACTCTGGCTACAGGATGTTAGAGGTGCAGTGTTTACTAGTCAACATTAACAGCTCACTGCCTGTTTTCACCTGTTGCTTTCGAACTGTAGTAAGAAATTTCTTAGGGCCACCATTCAGAATTAAACCTGACTTGCAGGTTTGGATGTTATTTGGGATTGAGAGAAGCAGACATAGAGGAAGGTACACATCACCGGTTTCAGAAGCTGCAGTTATGCTGCCCTCCTACGGAGGTGTGTGCTAATTTCATAGTGGTTTAGAAAGAACTCAGATTACAATAAATTAATTAAACATTAGTAACAGATAACATTAGACATTCACTGAATGCCTTCACTTGTTGCTTGGAGGGTTTTTTTTTAAAGTAATTGGTACCAATATAATATAAACATTTATTTTGTGAATTAAAAAACAGCTATACAGTCTATACATTTCCTCCTAAACATGCTGTCTATTATACATCTGTTTACTCTATATTATTCAGATTATATAGTTGGCTGAACTCTAAAGTATTCATTCTCTTGAATACTCTTGAAGTTGTCCTGCTTGTATATGATTTGCAGGTTTAACTTTAAGCTCCCATTGGCTAGCAAAAATTTATCTGACATGAAGTGAGTGGTATGATCCCTGTACCCTGAATTAAAAACAATTTTTTTGCTATTATAAACTTAATGAAGAACTCCGGGCAAAAATGTCTTTACATGTCCTTGTTGGTGATTTCCTACCTTCACTGATAATATCATCCCTCTTCTTGTTCACTCAGTAGTTGCTCTGAAATAGCCTATTCATCTTCAAATCAAACTATTAATTCTCTACGATTTCCTGTTTGTAAGACAGGTGGGTGCTATGCCTCCTATTCCCCCAGCTACTTGTCTTGGCACATCACTTCTGTAGTTCTTTCTCCAGGAAGCAGAGATGTAATTCAGCCCCACTTGCAGTGGTGGGCGGACAGAGACTCTCAGACTCTCAAATACATTCAACATGTACAGGCGTAGTGTACCCGCCCATATTCACTACAATTCCCTGTGGTTGATGAGAACTGTAGTTTCCTTTTACTGCAGAGAGAGAGGAGAGGATATGATGTTATCACTGCTGTTACACCTACTCCTTGGCAGAGCAGATGCTCTATCTTTTGAATTACCAAGGTGAGGTCATGAAAATTCAGTTAGACTTTTCTCATAAATGGTAAGGATTTCAAAATGGTATTAGCTATTTAGTGCTTTGTGTAGGGGGGTGTACAAATGAGTGATTTTTTGCCTATCCCATAGTTCTTCTTTAACTTCCATTTGTTGCTTCATATACCATGTTGCCATGTTGTATACCAACAATAAATATATTATAGGGTAGTAAATCTCAGCTCACAGAATCACAATTGTTTGTACCTAACAGAGTATGAAGAATGCAAAATATTGGTGAAAATGAAATCCAGTGGTATAGGATAGAAGAGTAATCTTACGCTGGAAAGCACTTTATCAAAATTAAAATGTTTTACTGCTACTTGCATAAGCAAATTTAAGTTTGCATGGGAAGGAGAGAAAAGATATTAGGGTTAATTTACTAAAACTGAAGATTGCAAAATCTGGTACAGCTCTGCATAGAAACCAATCGGCTTCCAGGTTTCCTTGTCAAAGCTTTATTGAACAAGCTAATGTTAGAAGCTGATTGGCTACCATGCACAGCTGCACCAGATTTTGCAATCTCCAGCTTTAATAAATCAACCCTATTGTTTGTTAGCTATCATTCTGCTGACCCAACCACGACATTTTTTTGGGCAGAAACTGCATTGAGGAATGTCAGGGAAATAGACACAGGCATGTACCTCTCACTGGGTATTATTCTGCTTAAATATACATGCAAGCATATTTTCCTCCCTCATTCAATTTCCTGTTGAAAAGCAATCAAATTTCACTCCATGTTGGCTTTACAGAACCTTGTGCGTAATATGTGATTCAGAGTATTCTGAAGTAAACAACAAACTGACCAATAAACTTCTGCATTCTAACAATGATGCACCTAACCTTTCCCAATCAATGAAATGTTAATCTAAACAAGGAATAATCTTACAGAATTTAATCAATTTATTTTTTCTTTACATATGGAACTGTTTCACAATTGAATTGCAGAATTGTACCCTATTTTATAGGGTGACAATGATTCCCATTGATAAAGGACAATGCTACTAAAAGCATAATTAATTTGGAATGCTGCAATTTCCTTTTGCAGCAAATCATTCCAAAACACCGGCATTACTTTCAGCCAAAAGTAACAATTATAAAATCTGACATTGGCGGCAGCTTGAACTGAATTCTAAATAGCCCGGCACTGTTTGGACTGACCCTAAGATCATAAAGCCAAGTCTGATGTCCAACATACAAAGAAAAGTCCCAGACATGTAAAGAGAAAAGCTGACTTATGCTCTTTTTATGTCCTATTAGAAATTCAAAAATATGCTATTCTGTAAAGATTTAGGTTTCCTATTAGCAAATTGAAGCCTACCGCAGGAAAACGACTGCTTCCTTAAAGTGGAACTATGGACAAAATAAAAAATTACTTATGTTGCAGCTTCTCACAATCTTTAATGCAGCAGTTTTTGTTTAACTGAGTTCCCCCTTTAACATTCTTTTATTACCTGTTGCTCCTGCCGGTAGAATAATTATTTTTACACTTCCTGTAATAGGATGACAGCAAGGTTTATTCTGCACTGAAATCTATCAGCAACATTATCACACTGTGGACAGGTTAGTCTTTGGTGGATATACCATTTTAAACAGACTTCAGATAGGTGACAAGCAGGATGTAAAAAACAGCGTTTGTCTTTTTTGTTGACTTGTAAACACCCCTCTATGTTAGCCTACATGGCTATGGGCATTTCCAGGCATAGGAGCATTTAGAGGCTGAAAAAAAACCTCACCATCAGCACATTCAGGAGAGGAACTTTTGGGCAAAAAACCCCCCACTGAATATGCCTTAACACTTGTAAATGCATCTGAATTAGCCTAAACGCTAACATTAAATTTTCCCAATGGCCAGCATTTAATAATATTCTGGCTAATGGAATCAATGAATGTCCAAACAAAGGTTTCAACCATATGAATAAAAGCTAACTGCTGTAAGTACCACTGGCACTGTTATACAGTTTGTTTGAACCCTTCTAACTGTTACTTTTGCTGGACAGCTTGGCCTGTTGAAAGAAGTATATATTGGCAGGCTGAACAGGTAATACATTTATGTGGCAAAAACCACCCTCTTAAATATAGCTATTGTCTTTAGTGACTGCATCTGATATGTGATGTTTTATTTGGGCCATAGTTCCATCTTAAATTCTGGACAACAAAATAGCCATTTGTTGAACTGCAATTTGATTCATTTACCTCTTTATAGAGAATCTGTCATTTTTCTCATTCAAGGCTAAGGTGTCCTTATAAGCAGAGTACTTACTTGCCAATGGTCATGCTTACTGCTCAACTCTGTTTCTTTGTTCAAGCTTTCCCTAAATACCTGGTCCTTCTGGGCATGACTTTGATGAAAGAACAGATAGGCGTATGTATCTGCAAAATGTATTATTATTATTTTTATTATTATAAGGTCTTCCAAATAACCAGATGTCTGTTTTAGGTTTGCTGGTTGATGAAAGAAATAATAAACAAAAAGATCACTTTATTTAAGTCACTTTTGTGCATTACGGACAAGTGATGCTACAAAGAGAAGAGATATTCATAGGACAATGTACATATTTATGTTCCCAAAAGGCAGCATAACATTTCAGTAGCCAGCATTCTGTGGAAAATGATCTAACTGTGGCGTCTGCACAAGCACTGCTATTTGCAATATGTGAGCGATATTAAATAGACAGAAATTTATTCATAAAACATTGACATTTTATTTGTTAAACTCCCACTCATAAATACGACATTTGGAGCCCCCGATAAAGGAACAGGTGTTCAGAATGTATCAGGGACACTCGGTGCTGTAAGTGGGACAGTGTGTGGTTCACTAGCCATATGTTAGATGGCTGTATATCATAGAATGGTGAGTAATTGTTGCATACTAAAGGTTAACCTGCATATATTAATACAACGGTATTGAAGATTTTAGCTGTATTTATGTAGGTTAATATAGATTTAATTTAACATGAGATTTATTGAAACTAATGAAATAAACAAGTATCAGTTATGTTGATTAACTATTTTGATGCCAATGATCTATGGCAGCTATTTCTATGCAAATAAATTAAAACATCAAATATGCTATTCATACAGCAGAGGTCATCCATTATTCCATGTATAACTCCTGGCAGCTCAAACTACCTGATTTAAGTGTTGCATACACATAGGCACAGAAGATAAATAGGTAGAAGTTTCCATTCCAACCACAGTGTTCTGTTGGTTGTTGAGATATGTGTCTAATTTAGAAGCCTGCTCTTGTCTAGACACAACATACGCTAATTTGAGTCTAAAGTAGAGTAATTGCATTAAACAAAACTAATACAAGAGTCCCATGTGAATCTGGTCAGTTTAAATAACATAAAGTGCATATATTGTATGATATATGTAAAACTGGGATAGATTTCTCATTGAGAGTCTCAGCTTTCCTCAAAGTTATTTGGTTGATTTGCTAAAGGGAAATAGGCTGTTCACTTTGCAAGGAAAGTTGCACATTGCAGGGAATTAACATTAGAGCTTTGCAAAGAATACCCAATCACACGTAAGGACAAAAATAAAATATCAATTAGTTTGCACATGATTGGATGATGAAGTGAGCAGAGCTTCACCTCATTCGCTAAGCTGTGGGGAAAACTCTCTTGCAAATTACAACTTCCCTTGCAAAGTAAACTGTACATTTGCCTTTAGTAAATCAACCCCACTAAGGCTGATTTACTAAAGGATTTGAGAACATTCACAAAATAAAATGCCTGAAGATTCACTTCAATTATACAGTCAAGTGGAAAAAAAAACATGATTACATATTTCAATCTGCACACGATAATTGGATAATTGGATAATTGGATAACTGAAGTGAGCATTCTCAAATCCTTTAGTAAATGTGCCCCACTGGGACTGATCCATTAAAAATGTAGAAAAGAAAATTAGCACACAATTGGAGTTGCTGCCTATAGACCAATGAGAATTCTTGTTTATTATTTCTATAAAATGAGAAACAAAACCAGATTAGTATAATCTGACAACCACTCCTATTTTGTACTTTTTTCAGTTTATCAGCCACATTACCTATCACCACTAGCCTAAACTTGATTCAACAAATTATGTAGTTGGTGGCTCACCACCCTACTACATATTGGGAAATTGAAATATTAGTCTCAATATAGAATGTTTGGGAAACAAATATAAAAAATGATTTCAAGATCTGCACTATGTTTGAAAGTGTAGCAGCACTAACAATCTAGTATGCCCCAAAACAACCCCCCCCCCCCCACATTGTTTTAAATATTGTATGTGCCTGGGGAGCTAGAGCAAAATTCATTGCAAGGGTGCAATCACAGCTGTGTATCATTTAACTAATGTCCAAGAGTCATATTGCTGTACACCTTCTTTAAAAGAACTCAAGCTTAAACTGGCAATCAGGGGCCTGTGAACTTTTTAATAATAGCTTTTATGGCTAAGAGGGTTTAAACAATGGCATGATTTCCTGGAAGATGCTCGTCTTTTAGCAGTCATGTTTTCTTAAACTAGCCAATGTTTGTTGCCTATATACTTTCTACAATTGATACTGTGTACTGTGCCAGGGCTGGCTTTTAAACACTTCAAACCCCCAAAAAATCCCAACAGTATAGCTTGTGCTATATTTTTGATTGCAAGGCTATAATGTTTTCTTTACTGCTGTTTTGGAAGGGTTTTATGTTGTACATGTATTTTTATTTAATTGGGAAATTTTTACTTACAGTCACAGCAGACCTTATTGGATCAGTAACTCTTTTTAATCTTTCTTTAGTATTAGTGTAACATAATAAACAGAAAAAAAAATTGTATCTCTTTTTTAATAATCTTTTTTTCAGTTGTTTAGTTTGCCAAAGATGACAGCAAGCTGAGGCTTAATTATATTTGAAATGGTCCTTGCTTGAACAAAGCATTTTAAAATGTTACTATTGGCAGATAAAAATACACAACTTAATGCAGCTATGTATTTAATAATATATAATTAAAATGTAACTAAAGGCAAAACTTTTTTTTTTAGTTTTGGATAGAGAGGGTCAGAACACCTGTTAATTTGTTTTGCTGTCTGTGCCTCAGTTAGGGAGATTCACACTTATATGTCTTGTTAGCTGTTATTAATCAAAGTGAAAGTAAAAAAAAATCCCACATTTTGGGTTAACACTGGAAAGGTAATAGATGGCAAATCTTCTCGTAGGGACACTAGTTCTGGTGACCCTGGAGGGATTTCCTCTTACTTCCTGTTTTGGTTATGGGACAGGAAGTGAAGGGAAATATCCCCCAAAAACTGAGAGGCGATATAACCCCCCTTTACTCTATCCAAAATGAAAAACTAAAGTTTTGCCTTTAGTTCTACTTTAAACTATAGTTTTTTTTAAACATGCAGAGTACCTATAGTAGGCTTGGTAGCAACCTCTTTCAGACCTTGTACTGTATAGCAGAGCTCAAACTGATGGTAGAGGTCTATCAGATTTACTGCAGTGCTTAGTTGCTAACAAAGAGCATGTTGTTGAGAGAAGTAGAGAGCAGAATGATAGTGAGATGAACCTATCAGTCTACTACTTCTCCTTCCACTGTCTAGTCATAGGCTTTGGGAGAGACATGTAAGGGTTACTTAACTGAAGGAAAGAAAAAATGGGTCTTCTCTCCTGCCAAACTGGGCTGTGCTATGTACTAGAGCCATGTAAATCTAACAACTTGATGGACAGAAATATATATCCTGTAACAGAGCTCCTTTATACTGTATGTATTTCATCTGTGTATTTAGCTGTTTTCCTGAAGTTCAGATTTAATGGTGTCATCTGATTTGCACACTCAGCTGTATTAATGGGAAACTATGTTTTTGGGTCAGTTTTGCTTAAAAATATATATTTATTTATATATTTACGTAGTTATTCAATTGATATAAACATGTTATTTTGCACATTGGTGATACAGGACATAATACAATTTTGGGGTAAGAAGGTGGGTTAAGATCCCCTACCTGAGCTTTAAAAGCAGTTTTCCGCAACAGAACATCTACTGGAGTTCATGTAAAACTGGAATTTTTGGCTTCTGAACTGAATTCAAGAACAAGGGTGAGTCCTTTCTCAATTAAGCTACTTGTGTATGTTTCTTTTATTTGAGGAAAAGCTATCTGCAGAGTGTGTCTAAATCCTTGAGGAAGACACTGAAGGCAATACTTTTTGTTTGTGAAGCTGGACACAAGGTCATCTTCACCAGCAGAGAGGCTAGAAGTGCCTAGATGGCAGCATACCTGTGATAGAGCTCCACCTCTAACCACACCTTAGGGATCAGTGAATAGAATAAAATTTGAGGCCCTTACTTTCCTCATACTTCATGCACCAGTGAAGATAAAGCAATGTCCCTACTGCTTACTAGAGTGTTTTTTCCATCTGGGTTCACCGTCTACCATGTCCCAGGTCTTGGGCTGCTAAATGCGGTAAACAATCTGGGAGCCCCTTCTGACAGTTTTTTGGGCCTTCATTGTTTCCTCATTAGGAACAAAATTTGCTTACATGAGACATGTCTGCAATGTTTCCAGGCATAGGGTGGACAGCTCTCTAAGCTTTCCTTCTGATTTCATGCATGTGAGTCAATGCACAGAAGCTCTATAACTCTTTCCCTGGATCTTTGAGCATGGCTAGTAAAAGCGTTAAATTAGCAGGTCTTGGATTCTCCTCTCAAATAGTCTTGATTTCTTTAAGGCAAGAGACCCCTCTACCAATACCATGTATGCAGATACATTTGTCTGCTGGGCGGCAGCAAGAAACGTCACCTATAGATCTTTGCCAGTCTCAGAGCTGTCAAACTTTCTACAGACAGGGCTGGACCTAGGTTGTAGCTTTAGTTCCCTGATAGCTCAGGTTGTGGTAATTTTCAAATTAACAAAGACTAAGTATGCAGAGTAGCCACTGGTGATGTGGCTGTGCTTAGGATTCTTCCCCCAGGGAAAGGATGTTTTCCTAATAGGTTTATCTGTATTCCTAGAGGTTCATTCAAAATGTCCTTTATACTCCAATGGAACAGTGTTGCTATAGGTCATAATTTAATTTGTTTCTTGTAGCTGAGATTTCTAGGTGAGGAGTTTCAGAACTACAAGCCGTTAGCACTTCAGAAATATATGTTTAATTAATTTTATGCCCAAGGTAGCAACATCTTTTCATTTGTTTGAAATCTGGACATTACCTAACTTCCCAGTATCACAGACAGGATCTCTGCATACACTGGATGTCTCTAGAGCTTTAAAAATATCTCTCTGTCAGAGCCTCATGTCAAAACATTGGATAGACTCTTGTCATTCCAAGGTGGAAGAACAGGGGTAAAGAATCCACTTTTAGAACTTTAGCCCGCTGGATTATAATAGGGCATAAAGCAGCCATTCTCAGGGTACCATGGAACCCTTGGTTTCCTTCGGAAATGGCTAGGGGTTCCTTGAGCTTTGGCTAACTAGTCTCCCATAGTTATAGGTCCAACTTCATTTGGCAGAGCCATAGGTATGACTGTGGGGGGGGGGGGGGGCATTCTTCCCACTTACCACCACCAATGTAAGTAGCAGTTTCCTAATGCACCCAATGGACTAATCCAGCAGGGGTTCTCTGAAACCTGAAAATTATTGCTAGGGTTCCTTTGGGATAAAAAAGTAGTTGGGAAAGGCTGGCACACAGGGCAGAAGACATGGATCCTCTGTTGGTGGTGCAGTCCTTCTCTCCAAGAGTGGCTGGGAACCTCATGTCCGGGTTTCCATGGAAATGGTTTGCAGGGTGGCCTCTTTATCTTCACATTATACTTTCCCAAGACACTACAAAGTGGATCTAGAAGTCCGGGCAGCGGTGGATTTTTGAAAGTTGAATTGTCTAAGCTTCTCTCTCACCCTTATAATAAAACATTTTTTGTACATCTATCCAGTCTGTCAGCTAGTTATTTATCACAGGTATGCAGCCATGTAGGCACCAGGAAAATGGAAAATTGTATCAAATACTGTAATTTTCCTTTCCTGGTGGCTGTCCATGGCAGCATACAGACCCATCCTCGGTATATAGCCTTTTACAAAGAAAACTGAAGGCCTCAACCATTCTTTCATTAATGTTATTCACTGGTCCTTAGGGAGTGATTAGAGGTGGAGCAGCAGCACAGATATGCGATCATGGATAGGCACCAGGAAAGGACAATTACAGTAAGTATTTGATACAATTTTCTGTTTTTATGCTGTTTTTTTTAAAAAGCTGCCTATGTTTGGTGAAGCTAGCTGCAGACACTTTAACTGCTGTGTGGTCTCTCACAAACTGCTAAAACCCCCCACTAGGACTGTCTATAAAAATACACAGTAAATGTAGGGCTTCTAACATTATAAGTTAAACTCATAAAATCTAAATAGCTACCAGCTGGCTTGAAATGAAAATATGAACTATTCATAATATAATTCACTTAATATTACAATTTTAAAGCTCTTTATTTTTCTTAGAGTTGGACACATATTAGAGACCAGACAAGAAGACAAAAGCTCATAAAATTGGTGTCTACAAAATAATTCCAGACAAAAAGTGTTGACATACAGTAATTGAACTACTGTTATCCAATAAGTGACTCAGTAGACAGCCAGAAGTAAATAAAATACAGTATTTGAGGACATTTATAATTGTCCCATGGTGAGGTTTGTGCTGATAAGACTATTTAGTGCTGTATAAAGCATCTTAGGAATAGGGAAAAGTGTAATGCCTGTACACAACTGTTATTTTTTTTCGTTCAACCCATCGGTCATGCCCCTTGGACAGAAGCCGGACAAACGCTATGATGAATATGCCCAAATTTTAAGCCCCTCCCATTCTTAAAGCACTTTATCCACAACTACCCCACACACTACTTAATTATTCTCTGGAAGCCCAAGGCTGAACATTGCCCCCAGTATAAATAAGTTTCTATGGTCCTCTCTATTATTCACATGCATATCCACAAATAGGATCATTTCAAATTATTAAATTCAAGTGTAAAAAGTCCCAAACAACTTCATATGGATGCCCATGGGTTAGGACACTATCCTATCACTAGTTCACACAATTTCCATTATTGGTCAGTTTAGAATTTAGTGCTTCTTTTATCCTCTTTCCTGATCAAGCTGTACATCAATGGCCCAGGAGAAGAGGTGAAGGCTTCTGCAAGGATGCCCAGGCTGTGTGGCTCCTGTGCCTTTAAACTGGCCTCTATCCTGTGGATACTCTGGGGGGGTTGGACCCCAATATCTTCCCCTTTATATACACACCTTAATAAACATGACCCATACATTTTAAGGTAACACCTGATGGTATCAAATTGATGCACAAGCTGACAGACTTTGTGGCATAGCTGCACTAGTCAATATACAGTAGGTTCCTGACACTCTAGAAATGGATTAACACGACACCCTGGAAGAAAGACATCCATACCACAATGTAAGAAAACAAAAATGAATTATATCTAGTTTGGGAGTTTGAAGCAAACATAGGTTCACTGTGAACAGTCATATCTATTCTTTAGAACCCAACTAAGAAATATGAACCCCCTTCCAATGCTTACTTCCACCTCCTTCTTATTTTGTTTACAAATGATTTTATTAGTTTTTGTTAAATAGGCTGCAAAGACAACATTATAGCATCAAGTAACATATAAAACAGAAATAAGGCACATCTGTAATATACATTCCAAAAAGGTGTATGAGCAAGATAGGTAAGAGGGTAGGCAGAACAATAATGGCACCAAAAGAAAAACATGATCAATTGAATCATAAATATTCATTATTCAGATAGTAAATGTCTATGAGTTTTCCAAACCTCCCACTTTCTGTCGAATAACTGCATCCTATCCAGTAACATATAATGAATTCTCTCCATGAGCATCACTGTATCGACTCTGCAAAACCGAGGGCAATGGCACCGTTGGCGACCTCCAGTGCAGGGCAATGGCCCACAGGCAGAAACACAGACGGTATGGATTAGCCTCATAGCCCCCGTCCATATTCCCATGATGCAAGCTCCCAACAGGCAAGACTGCATAGACAGATGCACAGGTGCATCTGCCACAGCAGAGGCCACTTCAGAGACTTTGCGCCATACCAATGAAAGGTTTGGGCAAGCCCAAAATGTGTGCACCAAGGTACCAGCTAGGCCACAACCTCAGAAAGACAGGTGGGATGTCCCCGGAAACATGACACTCAGTCTAGAAGGGGTATAGTACCAGCGGGTTAGTAGTTTGAGGGCCGTCTCCCGAACAGAAAGAGAAATAGAGCTTTTACGTATACTATCCACCATGGTGTCCCAATCCTCTTCAGAAAAAGTGACACCACTATCCGCCTCCCATTTCTGTCTATATAAGGGGGGTGAGGAATAGATAGTTACCAAAAAAAGGCGATACAAATCCGAAATAAGACCCCTGCCTCTAGGAGAGTCATGGCTAGTACGTTCGAAAAAAGTAATCGGGGACGAAGGTGTCAAATCAAAATGTGTATGAAAAAAATGTCTAATTTGCCTGTAACGATAGTATTCTCGGAGTGGGATATCAAAAAGTGCGCATAGCATCTCAAGAGTGATATAAGACCCTCCTCTTTGAAAATCAGACAATCTGATAAAGAAATGATCATACCACCAACGAAACACCTGTGGAGATGAGAATGCTATGATGAATCTTGGGTCCTCAAAAAATGATGAAACCGGTGGGACAGAAGATATAAAATTTAATTTAAATTTATAACGGGACCAAAGCATCAATGAGTGGGCAACAATAGATTTATGGAACATCAACATGCGAGGGGGAATTTTTGTCCATAAAATACCCAGTAAATAGAACGGACGTATAGATTGAGATTCAAATCTGATCCAAGGGACTTGGGAGTTAATAGTCGCCCTCTGCGATAGTTGTGCGAAGCGGGCCGACAGGTAATAGAGCCAGAAATTGGGAAGACCAAGGCCTCCCATCCTTTGCGATTGGTAAAGGATTTATGAAGTGAAATGAGGACGTTTGTTATGCCAAATAAAATTATTAATCACACATTGAAAACGATCTAGAAACGTTTTCGAGACCGAGATTGGGAGAGCTCGAAACAAGTACAATAATTTCGGCAAAACATTCATCTTCACTGCCGTGACTCTGCCTGAAAATGAGATTGGGTATCCATATCCAGATCTTTAACAAAGTAGAGAAGCATGACACACATGGTGGGTAATTAACTGCAAATAATTTCGAATAGCTGGGAGTAAGATATACACCCAGATAGGAGATCCGATCTGTGGCCCAACGAAATGGGAAAGTGCTGCGGAGAGATTCGCCCAGAGAACCAGTAACATTAATAGGCATAACAACTGATTTGGTAACATTTACAGTGAGGCCTGATATGGATGCAGACTCATTCAATAATGTGCATAAATTCAGCAGTGATACTAATGGGTAAGTAATGAAAAGCATGACATCATCTGCATACATACATAATTTAAGCTGCGATACCAAAAGGGGATACCCAGAGATGTTCGGGTGTGTTCTAATAGCAATCACCAAGGGTTCCAAAATTAGCGCAAATAGTAAAGGTGACAGTGGATATCCCTGATGGGTGCCCCTGCCCAGCATAAAAAATTCTGAATTGTAGCCTGGGAGTTTAATTCTTGTTTGAGGGAAAGCATACAAAGCATGTACCCCGGACAGAAATTCGTCTTTGAAACCCATCTTCTGCAACAGTTGGAACATATAGGGCCCTAGGACACTATCGAAGGCTTTATTAATGTCCAGGCTTAATAACAACACTTCTTTAGAATGTAAGTTAGCATCTTGAATAACATTTAGTGTGAGACGTATATTATCTGTGATAAGTCTATCTGGAATAAAACCCGATTGGTCAGGTGAGACCAAAGTGGAAATAATAGGGGCCAGTCTGTTTGCTAAAATACGACTAAATATTTTAAGGTTGTTGTTCATCACTGAGATGGGTCTATAGTTTTGAGGTAGATGATGATCTTTTAGCGGTTTAGGTAGTAGGGACATGTTAGCCAACAGCATCTCCTCAGGGAGCTTTCCGCCTTGCAAAGTGTTATTGAACAATGACAGCAAATGGAGCTAACACAGGGGCAAAATGTTGATAATAGCTAGCCGTAAACCCATCTGGGCCCGGTGCCATGGAAGTTCGCAGTGCACTAATCGCACAGGTTATTTCCACCAGGGTACATGGGGCATTAAGGGAGCTTATCTGAGAGGGTGTGAGAGCAGGGAGGGGCAGAGAATCAAGCATTCCACCCCCTTCTAACATATTCACTTCAGTAACTTTCAAATTTGCAAAATATGCAAAGCAGTGTCATTCTAGAGATATTACATTTAGGGAAAGCGAGTATGGTCAAATGGTTTATAGACCACACACATGAATTGTTGTTTATTTAAAAAAACACATTGATCTCCAGACAGTTCCAAAATGTTTAAGATTGTCCCTGCCCTAACTGATCAAGGATCTACTGCTTGTTTTATCTAGAGGAAGAGTTAACACAGAATAATGCAAGGCTTAATCGTGGTCCTATGACAGCCAAGGGTCCAGTCCTCATCTCTTCAGCACTGGAATGTTGGTGGTCATTTCTTTGTCATCACATACAATGCAAGACCAGCAGTGGCCACTGGTCCTTCATTGTATGGAATGATGTCAGTGACAGGGGTGGTGAGCAGGGGCGGACTGACCATTTGGAAAATCGGCTCTGCCCGAGGGCTCGGGTCAGTAGGGGGCCCCATGAGATGCCCCTGGTACCTTTTTCATAGGCTTTTTTGAGTTTGGGCAAGGACATAGGGGCCCCATGATCCCCTATTGCTCGGGGGTCCCATGAGTTGTCAGTCTGCCCCTGTCTGGTACCTTTTTCATAGGCTTTTTTGAGTTTGGGCAAGGACACTGGGGCCCCATGATCCCCTATTGCCCGGGGGCCCCATGAGTTGTCAGTCCGCCCCTGTTGGTGAGACATAAGGAGTAGCTCTGAGGGAACAGTCATCAAAATGGAGGATTAAGGCAAAACATACTCTGTGTTATTTCATCCTCTGGATAAAATGAGAATTACATAATTTATCTTTAACAGGTGATGGGCAATTTTATTAACTTGATAACTGTTCAGAATTGGGTTTTAGGGACTTGTTCACAGAATGCATTTTTTACAGCATTGCAAAATGAATGGTCTACTGAAGATGTATGTTTCAATAGGACTGGTCCCCATATTAAGCAATGCTTCTTATGAATAGGGATGACTTGAATGTACCTGGGTTTGATTCGAGGTTGGTTTGGCAATCATTACTGAAGTTTGGGTGCTGAATCCAAGCCCCATTGAAGTGGGAGCAGAATGTTAAAAAACGGTAATGATCCTTTACTGGGTTGATAGACAAAGGGTTGCCAATGGCGCGAGGTGCTGGACACTTCCCTGGGAAAAATATGAATATCCAATCCTGTTGCTATATTTGTTGTGAATGATGGCTCCAGATCTTGTTGCTAAATGTAAAAAAGGCATGTCATTGGCTAAATATGGCTCTGGCTAAATGTCATCAATGTCATTGCCTAAATATGACCATGTGGCCATATTTGGTCAGTGATTTCAGCACTAGCAAATGAATGGACGGATGATGTCACTGGTTGCTAAGGATGCAGCAGATGCAAACACCCTCAGCTTCCTTAACAACCATTGACAGAGAAAACTGTCATATCCTAGCAGTAAAACAACTTCTAAAATATGTGATGTGCAGCTTCCACTGAAAGAGCTAAAAGTTAAATTATGACTGTAAAATGTTAGGTTCCAATTTAAAACCTCCATAAAGAAACAAATATTTGTATCTTTTGTACTTGTGGGTATGTTGTGCAATACTCTGTCTATGTATATTTAATTTCTCAGCAACACACATTGAACTGTGACATTTTGCTGTAGTAAATGTTCCCATTGGTGTAAAATAAATAACACAATGAAAATGTGCAGTATTGAAGTCTAAAACTCAATGAATGTCAGTGACGTTCTTTCCACAATGAAGGCTTTAGAACTTGATGTATAGAAAAGCATCACACTGGCTTCTATTTTTGCTGCACTGTGATAAATGTCTTTCAGTCTATTGTGCAGCAATATTATAAGGTTATATTGTGCTTACTGAAGTCACTCCATAAAAACCCTTCATGGCAATCATTAGAGAGAATGTGTTCACATATGAACTGTAGAGTGGGCTATCTGCCTGTTCACAAATATCTTTTCAAGGTTTTAACCTTCCTGACATTTTATGTTTTTCTGGGTATTGTTTAGGGATAGTATGGCAATGAGCTTGTGGGTTGGTGCTGTAAACTGTTGCAAGGATGTACAATGTTTAGGGATGAGAACAGTGTGACACTGACTGTATTACTGTGAGTTTAATTTTCCATAATAAAGCAAAGGGTACAGCAAAATCTGTCTTGAATGCTCATAGAAATTTTGGTCAGGAAGATTTGCAACGTGAATGGGGGCACTCTACCAACACAATTCACTACTCTCTCACACAAATGCTGAATAAACAAATACATATTAAATGCATAAAATATTTACGTGGAGAAGCATTTGTTTTACAGTTGTTGTCATAAAGCTGTTTGGTAACCAAATATTGACCACGCTGTATTTCCTATAGTGGCACTTATAGATCAGAGGAGTGGGAACCAGGGTGGCTGAAAAAAGTAGGCAATGCATAGGGATGCATTATTTGCTCTTACGTTTGCATGCCTTTCTCTCTTTCCATAGCCAAAATTTACCATCATGATACTGTAGTAGGTATGTGCCTATATGTGGCAGATGCGATGGGTGACTTTTCCTTGTATAGTAAGGGGCCACACATATTTCCCTGTCATTAGTAGAAATACAATCATCCCATATAAGCTTATTTACATAATCACAATACTTTAAGCCAGACTAGAGGGGCCATATTATTAATGTTTTAACCCAGCTCTGCCTGTAGTCACTGGATACATTATATCTGTAATATAGGAGAGTGATGTGCAAGGTGCAAACTGTGGAGCATACATTATGAAGCATGTAAGAAGTCAATTCTGACTTTAGAATTTTGCATGCCAACCTACTGTCCTCAATAACACAGAGAGATGGCCTATTAGATAGAGGAAATATTGGAGGAAAAGCATGCCCAAGCTTCCAAGTCAGAGAGGAGTCCTTTCTTGACTTGGAGTGTGGTGACCTGGAGGTCTAGTTGTGTGCTGTCAAGGTTTTCTAGTGCTGCATATTTGCTGCCAATATAAGTATGGATTAAATATACACAAACAGCTAATGAATTAAGATGAATACTTGTGTTTGCAATGGGTGTAACTCCACTTTTGTTGAAAAAAAAAAACAATTCTCTTTGGGTGATCAATATACTGTATTGCAGCAATTTTAACAAATGATGTTGTTCTGAAGAAAAAGCTGTTTGTTGTGTGCAGAGTGAATCTGAATTGGAGTGACTTTTTCATTAGGAAAGCTGCAGTGTCAGCATCCCTTAGAAGTAATTAACCTTTTGGAAGTATCTCACCAAAATGAAGTGTTTGTTACAGAGAATGCCTAAAATTTGACTTCTATCTTAGTGCAAACTTCTGGGAAAATTAGTGAGCCATTCACACAGGCAGGAAATGACATTTCTGGGGATGTTCTGTGCACCAACTGTACACTGAAGTTCTTCAGGGTGCCATATTGTCTTGAAATGTACAGAAAATTACAGTGTTGTAGGTTGAAAAGGAAAGGTAATTTTCAATAACATTTAATTATAATATGGCTTGCCTATCAACTGTATATGGTGTATTATTATTACATATGGTGTATTACTATTTTTAAAATTTTCTATATTTTTTTCTCAAGAAAACTCAGTTACTCTTTAACCCTTTCGCTTTCAGGCCCTGCGCTTCACTTTTAAAACAAGGAAACAGAGGGCGCACCAGCCTACTGCATTACCTGATAGTTAACTTTATTAGGATTAAAGGATATATCTATATATATATATATATATATATATATATATATACACATATAAATACACTCACAAACAACTGTAGTGACAAAGGCATATCAGTATCCAAAGCGATCAGAGCCAGGCTCTAATGAAGAGGGGAGCCATTTGAGGGTCTTCTAGTATTTTGGGAGTCGACCTGGTGATGTGATCGCTTTGGATACTGATATGCCTTTGTCACTACAGTTGTTTTTGAGTATATATCTCCTTTTAACCTAATAAAGTTAACTCTCAGGTAATGCACTAGGCTGGTGCGCCCTCTGTTTCCTTGTTTTGCAGGGAGTTTTTTGGGTTTCCCCCGACCCTTAGAGGGCAGCAAGGCCTGTGCTGATACTGGATTTTTGGTTTTCAAGGACCAGAAACATTTTCATCATCTCACTACTCTTCTTGTTTTTTGCTTCACGTTTGAACTCAGGTGGCCAGACCATTTTTTCAATTTTCTATTATTTTTTTATTTATCCTTTACAGCTTTCAGAGTTTGAAAAATACCCTCCAGACCATACATTTGCTGAAAGCACAGGAACAATAGAATAAAAAGAAGGTGTTACTGATTTGTTTAGGCCCTGTAATATTTGTGCAAATGTTTATCAAAACAATAATTTCAATACAAATACACGAAAAACCTGTGGACACATACACAGCAAAACTTACAAAATGTTTGCTAAATTCTTACTAAATACACTGTGTGCACAATTACTAGGCAAGTTGTATTTTTGAGGATCCATTTCAGTATTGAACAAGTGTTTTCGGTCAATCCAAAATTTTTCTAAACCTCAAACCTGAATATTTAAAGTGTTACTAAACCCAGGACCCTGCATTCACTATATCTGGTCTCCCACAGTATACACTTCATGGAAATGCAATTATTTTAGTAAATATAACCTGTTAAATACCTTTTTTGCAACTCCTATCAGTGTTCAGCAGAGCACTGGGTAAAGCTTGAAGGAGGAGTTTTCTTTCTGCTCTAGGAGAATGCAAAACCCCTGACTGCTGTCTGGACAGTGCTGATTGGCCCTGTACTGATCACATGCACTCTCCTAAGAAAAAAAAAACTTTCTAGCAATACACACTACACTGAGCATATGCAGATTGTCTCCACATGATATGTCTTATCAGGAGATAACAGGGGGACACTGGAAGAAGAGGAGGATCAGAGAAGTCATGACCAAACAGAATTTTTACACAATGCAGAGGATTAACCCCTTAGGTTCCACAGTGAGCATAACAAGCATTTACTGCATATACAGACTGATTTTACTGTTGTGGGTTTAGTTACACTTTAAGAAAGTCATAGTGACGTTTTGGCTTTCTTAGGAGAATATCTATGTGTGCACAATTATTGGGCAACTATTAGTGTGCAGAATTATTATGTAACTAAATTTAAAAAAAATGAAAAATTTCACATCTTGCTTGTTTATTTTTATCTGGTAAAATGAGGATAATAAACAACTCAAAGTTTAAAAATAAAAATTTCTGACATAAAAAAAAAAAAAAGTAGTGACCAATATAGCCACCCTTTTTCTCAATAACAGTCCTAAGCCTCCTTCTATTCATGGAGTCTGTCAGTTTCTTGATCTGTCAACGGTCAACGTTTTGTGCAGCAGCAAGCACCACAGCCTCCCAGACACTGTTCAGAGAGGTGTACTGTTTTCCTTCACCATAAATCTCCCATTTAAGAAGGGCCCATAGATTCTTAATAGGGTTTAGGTTAGGTGAGGAAGGGGCTATGTCATAATTCATCTTTAAGGCTTTTACTGGCTAGTCACACAGTGGAGTACTTCACTGCTTGAATAAAGTGTCTTCTAAAAACTGGCAGTAGGTTTGGGAGTTAATTTTGAGTCCATCTTCAAGCCAAAAAAAGTCCAACTAGCTCATCTTTAATAATACCATTCTATACCAGCACCCTATCTCCACTTTGCTGGCGTCTGAGTTGAAGATGAGCTCTGTTTGTTCCCCTTTATTGATCCAGCCATAGGCCCATCCATCTGGTCTGTCAAGAGTCACTCTCATCTCAGCAGTCCATGAAACCTTTGAGAAATCTGTCTTCAGATATTTCTTGGACCAGTCTTGATGTTTCAACTTATGCGTCTTGTTCAGTGGTGGTCGGGTTTCAGCCTTCCTTACCTTGGCCATGTCATTGAGCACCGAACACCTTGTACATCTGGGCTCTCAAGGTAGGCTTCAGTTCTGGAATATGATAGCACTGGAGGACAATGGGTTCCTGGTAGCTTCATGTTTGATTCTCCTCCAATCTTTGGCAGTTAATTTTCGTTTTTTTGTCTCAACACATCTCTTGCAACCCTGTTGACTATTTGTGATGATTCTGTAGTCTTGCCCCAATATATTAGCAATTTCAAAAGTGCTGCATCCCTCTGAAAGAGTTTTTACAATTTTTGACTTTTCATTCAGTTAAATCTCTTTTTTGGCCCATTTTGCCTAAGGAAAAGAAGCTGCCTAATAATTATGCACACCTTAATATAGGGTGCTCATCTCCTTAGGTCACTCCCTCCCTCATTACACATATACTGTACATATCACCTGATATGCTTAAGTCCTATAAGCGTTCAAGTTCATACAGCTTGGAGTCTGGCAATACGCATAAAAATGATGATTTGGTCAACATACTTGCTTGCTTAATAATTGTGCACATAGTGTATAAAAGCCAAAACTACAGTATATTGAGTTATTAAATAGCAAATATTTGTAAATTTTAAATTGTGCCTTTTTGTGACATGGTTAAAACTGAAGGTACACAAAACTGTAAATGGAAACAATTTACTCTAAAAATCTGAGGTTATAATTATTCACTTACAGCTTTCAGAGTTTGTAAAAGACACCCCAAACCAATCATTTTCTGAAAGCACATGACCTGTAGAATAAAAAGAAGGTGCTACTGAATTTTTTAGACCCCACAATAGTTGTACAAATGTTAACAAATTGCTATTTTCACTAAAAATACACTAAAACCATTATTGGCAGACACAAAGGCCCTGATTCACTATTGGGCGTGGGCGCATATTTATGGGCTTAAGCCCAATTTTCATGGGCGTCCGTCCATTTTTGACCCTGCAACCTAATTCACTAGTGAGCAGAGCCCATAAGCAGACGCCCAATCTAATTCACAAAAAGACACACGCCCGGAATCAGACTCACAAAAGCAGACTTGCTAAGAAGCATGTCTAACACCATGAAAAATCACTGTAGAGACATGTTCACTTAGAAATTTGCTTTGCCAAATATCAGGACTTCACTTTAAACAATATCTGCTATTTCCAAAAAAATTAAGAATGTGTTAAAAATCGTTTTTCTCAAGGAAATCGACACAGTAAAAATCTAGATGCCCGTGCAGTGTCTTTGGCAGATAGAACTGAGCATGTGCAGAACACATTTTAGTCCTCTGCCATGGGCGTTTGATTTTTAGCCACTGACTAATAGTGAATCTGATTGTGGATTCCTCTGACAGCCGGCACTCGGTCGCGACTACTGTGTTTAATAAACAGCATTAAGCATATCTTCATGTAATCTAATTAGATTTCCTTCGTTTTAGTGATTATATTTTTGTTTCTTATCCTTTATAATTACTTCTGTTATGATTTTACTTATTTTGAAGGTCTAGATAAAATTTATTTTGAAAGCTGAATGTAAAAATAAAGGTCCGCAATAAAAAAAAAAAAAAAAAAAACAGCGTGGGTCCCCCCTCTCATCCATACCAAGCCCTTCGGGTCTGGTATGGATATCAAGGGGGAACTCCATGCTGAAATTTTAAAAAAAAACAGCGTGGGTCCCCCTCAGTATCCATACCAGACCTTTATCCGAGCATGCAGCCCGGCAGGTCAGGAAAGGGGGGGGGGGACGAGCGAGCGCCCCCCCCCTGAACCATACCAGGCCACATGCCCTCAACATGGGGGGGGTGCTTTGGGGCAGGGGGGCTCCCCCCCCAAAGCACCTTGTCCCCATGTTGATGAGGACAAGGGCCTCTTCCCCACAACCCTGGCCGGTGGTTGTGGGGGTCTGCGGGCGGGGGGCTTATTAGAATCTGGAAGCCCCCTTTAACAAGGGGGCCCCCAGATCCCGCCCCCCCCCCCTACGTGAATGATTCTGCGGTACACGGTCCGCAGACTCATTCACAAAAAAACTAAGTGTGGTGTAAAAAAAACACAGTACAGGGTCTTTGACAAGTCCTTTATTAAAACAATGTCCCCCGAAGTAGATCCAACGTCAATCACAGCGGCGGCGGCAGGGACCCGAAAAAAGAAAAAAAAAAAAAGGTTCCGCTCCAGTCCGAGGCTTCCAGCCTAGTGAAGAAGAGGCTAGCTGACAGTTCTTATATAGGTATGGGGCGGGGCCAGCCGGGCACATCATCCCCGCCCCTTACCTATTTGAGAAATGTCACCCTGTCTCTCCACTGAGGCTAACTAGCTGAATGCAGGAGACAGTCTGACATTTCTTATATAGGTATGGGGCGGGGCCAGCCGGGAACAGCAAGCATGTGACATGGGGCGGGTCACTCAGATGATGTCCCCGGCTGGCCCCGCCCCATACCTATATAAGAACTGTCAGCTAGCCTCTTCTTCACTAGGCTGGAAGCCTCCGACGGGAGCGGAACTTTTATTTTTTTTTTCGGGTCCCTGCCGCCGCTGCGATTGACGTTGGATCTACTTCGGGGGACATTGTTTTAATAAAGGACTTGTCAAAGACCCTGTACTGTGTTTTTTTTACACCACACTTAGTTTTTTTGTGAATGAGTCTGCGGACCGTGTACCGCAGAATCATTCACGTAGGGGGGGGGGGCGGGATCTGGGGGCCCCCTTGTTAAAGGGGGCTTCCAGATTCTGATAAGCCCCCCGCCCGCAGACCCCCACAACCACCAGCCAGGGTTGTGGGGAAGAGGCCCTTGTCCTCATCAACATGGGGACAAGGTGCTTTGGGGGGGGGAGCCCCCCTGCCCCAAAGCACCCCCCCCCATGTTGAGGGCATGTGGCCTGGTATGGTTCAGGAGGGGGGGGTGCTCGCTCGTCCCCCCCCCCCTTCCCTGACCTGCCGGGCTGCATGCTTGGATAAGGGTCTGGTATGGATATTGAGGGGACCCACGCTGTTTTTTTTTTACATTTCGACGTGGAGTTCCCCCTTAATATCCATACTAGATCCGAAGGGCTTGGTACAGATGGGAGGGGGGACCCACGCTTTTTTTCTATTATTTATGCAATAAAGGGAATTATTTTACATTCAGCTGTCAGTGGGGAACCCCGCTGACAGATGAAACATTAACTCATGGCTGTCGCTCCTACAATCCCGCATGAGTTATGTTATCAACTCATGCGGCGTTTTAGTAGTGAAAACCAATGCAGCGCTCATGTTTCAGCTGTCGGCGGATTTCCCCACTGACAGTTGAATGTCAAAGTATTGCAGGGATTTAGAAACAGTTCTTTAAATAACTGGCGTGGGGTCCCCCCTCCCATCCATACTAAGCCCTTCGGCATGTTAAGGGGTACCTCCACGCTGAAATTAAATAAAAAACAGCATGGGGTACCCCCCAAAATCCATAACACATACTTATCCGAGCATGCAGCCCGGCAGGTCAGGAAAGGGGGGGGGACGAGCGAGCGCCTCCCCCCCTCCTGAACCATACCAGGCCACATGCCCATACCAAATTATTCAAACATTTGTAAACAGACCAATTAACTGAAATGGTTTGGCATTTGTACCCCAAATATGACGTTCCCTGAGGCGTTGGTAAACCGAGGTACGCCTGTATTAGTATTGCAATCCTTTGTATTGGGATACATAGAACCATCATACATGTGAATTGGCAACATAGCACAACATTTGTGTCACATTGGAGATATCTGGCTAGTTAAACTGACCATGCCCAGGGACCTAGGATTGATTCACAGCACAGAAATACAGGCTGGGTTAGCAATGTAGCTCCGTGGGTTAGTGGTTAGCACTGCTGCCTCACAACTCTAGGGTTGTCGGTTCGAATCCCAACCCCGGCGAGGTAGTAGCATGATCTCCGTGTGTGGCTGTCTTCACATACATGTTCTGGCAACATCTTTGCATTCTGTCTAAATGATCCCTAAAATGTGAATTAGAATGAGGCCTTGTCTGTTGAAACACCTTCAAAGCTGCACCTTATGTGAATGTCATACAATGGTATAAGATAAGGGCCTGAATCACTAATAGATATGATAATGATGGTTTACACTCCACCCACTTTTGTGAAGGATTTGGCAAGCAAAGAGCTGACAGAGAGAGAGAAGAGTGAGCGAGAGATACATATGAAGAGTGATAAAGAGAGACATTCAGAAGAGTGAGCGAGAGAGAAGAGCGAGCCAGTGAGATGAAGAAGAGTGAGCGAGAGAGAAGAGCGAGCCAGTGAGACGAAGAAGAGTGAGCGAGAGATACATACTGAGGAGTGATAAAGAGAGACATTCAGAAGAGTGAGCGAGAGAGAAAAGACTCGGTTGGTGAATCCACACATCAAACTTGTCACAAATCCTGGCGTGCATTTTTCCCCCAAATGCATAGCAGACCCTTATCCCAGCAGGCAGGTACCGCACGCCTTCAAAGATTTATTTCCTTTGTTGATTTTCCTGCTTCGCTCACACTATATGCAATTGAAAATTACTCTTTAAGTTGCCAATTTTACTGTGTTTTCTAGAGAATTACTAACTAGTTGTGTTTTCAATTGTGTGTAGCATTGCGATTTCTATTTGAGTCTAGATGTTAAATTGCTAATAAATGGCCACAATTCTCAAATACCTTTGAACTCTCGCTGCAACAAATGGTGTATGTTAATACACTCACATTCATTATATCCAATATCAGGTACGATGTCAATGCACAAATCGCACCTGAAATTGCACACCCTGGATGTGACTTGTCATGTGATTGGCATGGCCAGCAGCTTGCTCTTTGCATGGCAAATTGCACCCAATGTTACTGGGGGCCAACACCACTGTCACATCTAATCCGATGCGGCAATTGTCCAACTTACAGTGAAGTTGCATGAGTTCACAATCCAATTGGATGTGAACAGAGCCTACAGTGGCCAATAGGGTGCGACTTGGTCTACGATTTGCAAGTCGCCTGTCATGCCAATTGCATGGCAATCGCAAACAATGTTACTGGGGGCTACCCGGTCACATTAAAGCAGATTTCTAAGTGGTGTTATTGACACCACAGTCACATCATGTGACTTGCATAGAAGTTGCATGATTTCAAAGTCGGGGTACATGGTGATTTCAAGTGCAATTTGCAAGACATTTGACATCGATCTCTCAGCAAATTGCATGAAAAGTAGTGTATTCATTACTCTATTATTACTTGCGGCTCCTACCAAGTTTGAACCACAACAATATGAACGCTCCAATAGCGTGCACATTGAGTGGGACTTGGCATGTGATTTGCACAACATGCAAGCTGTAAATCGTCTGCAAAGTCGCACCCTATTGTCTGCTATTAGAGTGACCATATGGGTGCGTTTCAAACACTGATTTCTTAAGTAGTACATGTACTACTTTAGGGGCAATTTGCATAGAGATCTGTGTCAGATGTCTTGAAAATTGCATTGAAATGGTCAACTTTACTGTAAGTTGCATGATTTGTAAATCAGCTTTGCCCAGAGTGTAATGTTTGGTGATGTTTGATTTCTGGAGTGTTTTACCAATTGATGGGAAATTCACCATACTAGTCAAATCGATTTGTCATTTTCAGTATTGCATACAAGATGTGGTCATGTGATTGTCTTAACTCATGCGAGAATCTGGAGGGAATTGTGACCATAGTAGCAATAAAGGTTCCAATTGGGGTTCCCTTTCACATCCCTGCTCAATGTTCTGTTGTATGCTGCACACGTATATTTCACTGTATATATCTTTCTGATTTGTGGGGCCTGTATACCAAGGGTTAATGCAGGTAGGAAGCGGATTCATCAGGTGAAAACACTTTCACTGACCAAACTAAGGTCAGTGGTGGGTGTGGCTTCATTGGGTGTGGGGCCTTGTTTGGCACGCTCCAAATACAACCTAGCTTATATAAAGACGTGCAGTAGTGAGTGATTTGGCCTGTTACTAGGCCGGGTGGTTTGTGACTAAGTCCTTGCTTGTAGTGGTTTGGGGGAGGAAGAGATTTTGTGCTGAATTGCCCCAGACACCACTCAGGCTGTGTTTGGAAGTGGGCTGGAAATGTTTGCGTATTTTTGGCCTTGTAAAGTGTGTTTGTGTGTTATTGCACAATGATTGTGTTTTTTTCTCTTTGCATTGAAAGCCTCACACATCAATCGTTTTGTTTAAAATCTGCTCTTGTTTTAATTTTGCTTGCTTATTTAGACTCAAATGCATTTTTCTTACAAACCTGCTGACAAATGTATGTGTAGGGGATTTGTAGAGGTGGGAGGGGTTTTTCACATATGTCTTGTTTTCTTTATATTTTGATGTGTAGACTTTTTTTGTGAATGGATCTTTATACTAAATGATTGTGTAAGTAAACCTTATGTGCACGAAAATGTTACTTGATTCATCTTCCCCTTTGTTTCCTGCTATAACCTGAGCACACACAGTTCATTAGAAGTATCTTTAGATTGTAAGCTCTTATGAGCAGGAGTGTTTTATTTTTGCCACATCAATCCTATTTTTGTGACTCACCAAGATATTGACTGTACCTACTTGTTCCTGCTGACCAAATAAATGAAGATATATTTGATCAATAAATGTTTCACCGATGTTTTTGTGTTTATTTTATGTTCAATATATGAACAACCTTAATAGTTACTTTGTATACTTATATAATCTGCTCAAATGTAGCTTGTAAGAGCGTGAATATGCAAGTGGGTGCAAACTGGCTTTTCAAAACCAAATAAAAAACCTGCTTGCACCACAATATTGTTATGTACTAATGAATATGTCACATTCACTGTGCAGCCAGCTACAGGTTTTCTACAATTTGATTTACAGTAATAAAATAGTCCCCACTGTATGTTGATTTTTGGCCTTTGGCAACAAATATATATTAGCCAAGGTTTAAGAAAAAAATCACTAAAACACACATTCGTGAAAGCTATCATAGCCGTGCATAGAAATGAGCGATCGTGCATAGATATGCGCGATCGTGCACAAATAAACGCCAAACAGGTGTCCCCCATGGCGCACGAGCAGCTATCCTCCTGGAAGTCCGTCATCTGGTGCGCGCGCACCCGGAAGTGGTTGTGGGGAGTGTAAGTGGATGAGAAGTGGTTGGAGGTTTTGTGTTGGTTGAAAATTTTGATAACTTTATTGGCATTTGGACATGGCGAGAGCACAGTTCTCAACTGAGGAGATGATCCTTATATGTAAAGTAACTGTGGCCATTGCAAATATGTTTATAACATGTGAGGGACAGGTAATTGTAATTTTGTGGGTGGGGCCTAGCAGAATCTCACTTGGTGCACATGCTACTTATCTGTACATTAGCTCCTGGGTATTGATGGGTCAATTATATTAACCACTTGCCTACTGGGTACTCCTACCCCCTTCCTGTCCTGGCCAATTTTCATCTTTCTGCACTGTTACCCTTTGAATGACAATTGTGCGGTCATGCCACATTGTATCCATCTTAAATTTGTATCAGTTTTTTCAGACAAATAGAGCTTTCTTTGGGTGGTATTGACTTGCTGCTGTGAGTTTTACTTTTTGCTCGATAAACCACAAAATAGCTCATAATGAATAAAAGTCTGTTTATATTATAACATTTGGTAAACTGGTAATTTAGCAACACTGATGTGCGTTGATGAGGCGGCACTGCTGGCCACAGGTGGGCGGAACTGTTGGGTGGCACTGGTGTGCACTGATCATCGGGGCCGACCCCTGCTTTGATAACTGCTGGTTCTCGGCAGTACTTTCCACACATTCTGACAGCGTGATGAAAGTGCAGCCAAGACCCGGCAAATGCATTTCCCGGTGATCAGCGTGTCATTGGACATGGCTGATCACATGGTAAAAAGCCGCTGTGATTGGTCTTTACCACATCACGTGATCAGCTGTGTCCTTAGGACACAGCAATCACGGAGAGCGCGTTCTGCCAGGATGTCATATGACACCCTCCCAGAGCTGCCTGGATGCAGTGTAGCGTTATTCGGCTATCTGCGGTCGCCAAATAGGTAACCAGCTAGGCCTTCATGGCTAATCTTTGAATATCTGGACATGTATACTGCGTATAATGCATTACATTCTACAATGTGTTGGTGTACATGGTATTACAGTGTGCAATGCGTTGCTGGATTCTGCATGACAGTGGACAGCGTATCACAGTGTGCAATGCGTAGCTCCAGCCTGCATGACAGTGTACAGTGCATTACAGTCTACAATGTGTGGGTGTACACGGTATCACAGTGTGCAATGCGTTGCTCCATCCTGCATGACAGAGTACAGTGCATTACAGTCTACAATGTGTGGGTGTACACGGTATTACTTTGTACAGAGTATTACAGTGTGCAATGCGTTGTACACTGCAGTGTGCACTAAAGCATTTTACACTCATGCACTGTACACACTAACGCATTTGACATTTCTAGTGTGCAATGCGTTCGTGTGCAATGCCTTGGACAGTACAATGCATTTGCAGTATTGGTGTATGTTTATTAAGCACAGATAATTAATCTGATTTTAGTTATCAAGGAGAAGTCTTCTCTGTCCCCCTGTTTATGAGGTGGAGGACAATTGTTTTCCGAAGAGGAGAGGAGACATTTTTTCAAGGAGATCTGTATAGATTTCCAGAGATATGTGTAGATGGTTGAGGGGCTGCATGTGATCTCCAGAGATAATTGTGATTAATGATCACCTGAGTTAAACCAGTGAATGAAAAGTGTAAAAAAACATGGATTGAAAATAATCTGCACTGACCACTGTGCTTTGTCAAGCCACATATTGGCACATTCTGGTGTCACACAGATGCGATGTGAAATTTGCAGTGTTTTCTGTGCAAGCGCTGCACCGCATCACAACCGCAACCCCTTCATGCCACCTGCTGCGGCTTTCTAGGTGAAGTTACCAACACACCAATATTGGTACACAAAGCGTATTGCGATTTGCCAAATTGGATGGCATGCCTTTTCACACCCATGTGCATACCCTGAAAAAGGGTCCTGCACATTTTTGGCCCGGATGCGGTGCAATTTGAGGTGTGCAAAATGTTTGTCTCTAATTGCAACGCACACAAATTGCATGTGATTTGCCCAGGAGTGCGGTGTTAGACCACAATGTATGTATGTGAAGCCAGAATAAAAGGATGTGGATTTTGTCTATTTTTACTTGCGCATGTTAACATTATGGAAGTGCGTTATTCTTCTGTTTAACATGCTATAGAAATGCAACATGCATTTGGATGTAGTGTTTTTGTATGTGCATTTTGGAAGTATTCTAAACACACATTGACCCTAGGGCCACACCATATCTTATGCAGGCCATAGATGGGTCGAAAATCGGCCGATTTTCGGATCGTTAGTGGGCTATTTGTTCGACCGTTTTTCGGTATTTTGGCAGATTTTTTTTTTCGGTAAAGTTGGAAAAAAACGGCCGAATTTGCCGATCGGCCGATTTTCGCGGCAATGATGGGCAAATCGGCCGATTTTTTTACTGATAAAAAATCTGCACATGAGCAGTGACCTGCAAGAGGAAGACAAAAAGAAGAAAAAGAAGAAGAGGATGATGAAGATGATGAAGAAGAGGATGATGATGATGAAGAAGAAGATGATGAAGAGGAAGAAGAGGATGATGATGAAGAAGAGGAAGAAGAAGAGGAAGAAGAAGGATGAAAAATGAGAGGAATTCCAGTATGGCAAAAAGTGTCCCTGCAGAGAGCTCCGCTATTTCTTTGACAGTTCCTTGACATTTACAGCGGTTGCAACATTGTATCTATTTGTTTCCGAATAAAAACATCTGTATCCGAAATGGATACAAATACATTGTTGCAACCGCTATAAATGTCAAAGAACTGTCAAAGAAATAGCGGAGCTCTCTGCAGGGACACTTTTTGCCGGCTGTAGACGGGATGAAAATCGGCCGATTTTTTTTTTACCATTGCTGGTAACGTCGGCCGCTTGAACAACCGATTTTTCATTTTTTAAAAGAAAAATCGGCTGTTTTTCTCCCTGTCTATGGCCTGCATAAGCATTAGTGTGCCTGGGGGAGGGGGGGACCTTTGGCCTTTCCAAACACAGTAGATGCTCCAAGAATGTTTCCTTGAACTCTTGAAATGGTTAAAAAGGAAAGACACTCTAGATAGCCTGCACTGAGAATTGACTGTCATGATGACGTGTCAATGATTATTTGCTCTCATTTTTCAGGAGTGGTACTGCTTGCGGTTGAAGCTGGTAGAAATCCACCTTCACGTCCTCCACTCACCTTCACTTGTGGCCAGTGGATATTTTGTGGCCGCAGGCAAGAACTGGCATCGAGGACCTGC
The DNA here is from genome assembly GCF_062004578.1 of Staurois parvus. Taxonomy (NCBI): domain Eukaryota; kingdom Metazoa; phylum Chordata; class Amphibia; order Anura; family Ranidae; genus Staurois; species Staurois parvus. Next base: position 5,781,962 of record NW_028317811.1, on the reverse strand, counting down.
ATAATGACCCTGGCATGCCAGAGGTGGTTTGGAAGCAGCACAGCAATTTGACCATCCCTTTCCTCTATGTTGGTTTTAGGGTGCAGAATTGCTTCTCGTTCGTGAACAGACTGTCGCCGGATATCAGAGTCCCCATATTTTCAAGATATGTTTTAGCCATGTTGGCTTATTTTTATGTTATTTTCCAAGTGTGTCGCACCTAACCGCACAGTAGTGTGGTGCCATGCGTATTTGTGGCTGTGAATGGGGCTGTTTTTAATAGACGTGTGTAGGTGCAACAACGTTTTCATCATGGTACCTGCGCACATCTACATAGGGCATTGCATTTCTTTGCTGTGCTGGAAAATGTGTGTTCTTGCATGCGTTTCTGCACCACCAATGGTGTGAACAAGTCCTAAGGGCTGGTTCACACTATAGAAACAGTCTAGATGTGTTCCTGATGGGTTTTTTTCATGCCCTTTTGGCATGCATGTTTAGTGTGTTCCAGTACATTTTGGATGCGTTTTGGACATGTTTACATTGCATTTTTGTATCCCTTCCACTTATTTTTTTCTATTTTCTTTGTATTCAATGTAGTTAGGGACATGTGCGTTTTAGTACATTCAAGGACGTTTCAATGTGTTCCAGTACAGTTCTGTGCAGAAACAATGCAGCGCTGATGTGAACTATGACATTGACAACCATATAACCTTCTTTCTGTGCGTTTGTGATGCTGAAAAAGCAACTGAAACACATGTAGTGTGAACTGGCCCTAAAGGTTATTAGAGGTCAGGGAACAGGACTGACCAGGAATTGTGAATTCAATCAGACTAGTGGTGAGATACAATCAGCAATTGTATAATAATGTGAGATCTGAGCTGTAGCTGATAGAAAATGAGACACATTCACTTGATCAGTAAATAGATAGTTAAAGAGTGGGGCGGTGATCCATAGATTTGCATATGGGACAGGTGATGATGGGGTGGGGGAGGGGGTCAAGTTGTATAAGGAGACAGATTTAAAAGAGAAAAAAGTTACAATGAAATATACACGGCATGAAACTTGCACATGACCTAATTGGCAGAAGAACAGTACGCAAGTAACATTCATCCACTTTCTAGTCACTAGGCAAAATCAAAATTGATTGATCAATATTCCTGCCACAACCCAGAAAATTGATCTCCATTTTTTTCGGATGTTGCCAAGACTGGGATTAGAACCCATGACCCAAGTGCTGTAAGTTCTGAGCTCTAACCACTAAACCACTGTGGGAAACACAGTTTGAGCTATAATGTAGAATAGTTACATTGTTTAAAAATGATAAAGCGAGCGCTGGTCAAATGATATAGACTAGTAAAATGGTATTACACAAGATAAATATAACCACGAACAGTAGTGCATGAACTCGTGAAAGGTCATCCACCCCTGTGACAGTGTACTACACTATTGAGCACCTTTCTGGCTCCTGTGGCTGAGCTAATTCCTCCCCAGGACCATTTGGGCACCCACCCTGATGGATGGATGGATGGATGGAGCTGGATGACTAACCCATAGCTGCCAGCATACCGCTGCACCCCCAGATGTGCGATGTGTATAACCCATGCACATTAATACTTTTTTTCTGGTAAGTGTAGACCAGTCCCAAGGGTGGTTTACCTTTCACGAGTTCATGCACTACTGTCCGTCACGGAGAGACCACACGTGCCATTCATAGGCACTCTCTGAGTTGGTACTCTCACACGAAGGACATTCCATTATTCAGGAATGATTCTATGAACTTATTTTAGCACGATTTACCAGTTTACATCATTATTGCAATTCTTTGCACTTTTTGGTTTTTACATTCGTTCATTATTGATCACATGCATTTATAGCGCTGCACTTGTCTTTAACATAGAATAGTTATGTGATTAAAGAGAATGAAGATATATAACTATATTGGGAAATTAGAAGTATATAAATTATTTGAGATATAAGTGTGAAAAATTTGAAAATAAAATGTATGACATTCATTAGTAAATGCAATACTTCCTGATCATTTTGGAGAAACAGCCAAAAAAAAAAAATAGCAAAAGAGAATTTTCAGAATGTAATAGTACAGCTGTATTAGAATTTTCTATCAGAAAAACGCCAATGTTAATAAAGCCCGCGCTTGTGCGCCATCTAGCGAATATATCCGGTATTGCACCTAAAAATGTGCCAGACGGGATACCACATTCACTAATGGCAAAGTAGTCAGTAGACGCTCGTTAATGAGCTTGCTAGACGCTGGTCAGACCACTGATTGATTGACCGGAGTCTGCCTGAATGGTCAGTCTCTGCTAATACACTCACATCTCAGTGAATCAAGGCCAAACTGTCAGGGCAGGAACGCTGGAATGGGCAGGCAGGCCTATGGTACGGTCACGCTGCGACTGACGACAGCCACTACCCACAGACCAGAGCCCCTCAGGGCGCGGAGTCTAAGCCCCAGGCTACCCTTCACCAGGGCCCCTGATGGTGGGGATGGACTTGACGCAGCCTGAGACCAGGTCGCGGCCCCCGAGTGACCCCAGCTGCGATAACGACTGCCGCCAATGGCGTACAGCTGGTGGGAGCTAGATGGGAACACGAGTAGAGTAGTCAGACAAGCCGGGTCAATAACAACGGAGCAGACAGTACTAGACGGTAGGCAAAGAATACTCAGGTCACGGGCCGGGTTCAGCAACGGAAGGTCAGGTAAAGGGTTAACGCAGAGAGTAGTCTTGTCCAAGCCGAGTCGGTTACCAGGAGAGCAATGGGAACAACACAAGAGCTTGCAACAGGGCAACATACAGGACACAAGTGCAGAGCACACTTGCAGACAGCAGGTTTAAATGTGCTCAACCACACCCTTCTGAGGAGGAGCCGCAGAAGCCTGAAGGCATAAAGGTTCCCACCATGCTTTGCAGAAAACCAAGATGGATGCCAGCTCATGGAGATGCACAAGCTCTGAAGAAAGCTAGGACCTTGACAGTACCTCCTCCTCAAGGGCCCCTCCCCCTCCGCGGCTCAACAAAAGGTTTCTGAGGAAATCGGGCGTGAAAAGCGCGGAGGAGAGCAGGAGCATGAACATCCGTGGAAGGAACCCAGGAACGTTCCTCGGGACCATAACCACGCCAATGGACCAAAAACTGTATCCGACCGCGAACCAACCGAGAATCCAAGATGCGGCTCACCTCATACTCCTCATGGCCGTCGACCCTGATAGGACGAGGCCGAGGCGGAGAGGCAGTAAAGCGATTACAGATCAGAGGTTTCAACAGGGATACGTGGAAGACATTGGAGATGTGCATCCCAGGAGGAAGAGCAAGGGCATAGGCAACCGGGTTCACCCTGCGAAGAATGCGGAAAGGACCAACAAAACGGGGGGCCAGCTTTGGTGCGGGCACCCGAAGCTTGAGGTTGTGAATGGACAACCACACCCGATCTCCGACCTGGTATGAGGGAGCGGGCAACCGTCTACGATCAGCCTGGAGCTTCTGGCGCTGTGCTGAGTCCTTCAAGGACCTCTGAATCTGCCCCCATGAGGAGCGCAGAGCAGCCAGGTGGTTATCCACAGCCGGAATGTCCTGTGGAGAGAACAACTCAGGCAATACAGCGGGTTGGAACCCATAGTTGGCCATGAAGGGGGACATCCCAGAGGAGGAGTTGACAGCCGAGTTCCTCGCAAACTCTGCCCATGGCAGGAGATCGACCCAGTTGTCCTGATGATCCGATATATAGCAACGAAGGAATTGTTCCAGGGCCTGGTTGGAACGCTCCGCAGCCCCATTGGACTGAGGGTGGTAGGCCGAAGAGAAGGAAAGCTCGATACCCAACTGGGAGCAGAAGACGCGCCAGAACCTGGACACAAACTGGCTCCCACGGTCCGAGACAATCACCTTGGGCAACCCGTGCAAGCGAAAGATCTCCTTGGTGAAAACCGTAGCCAGTTCTTGTGCAGTCGGCAATTTCTTGAACGGAACGCAATGGCACATCTTAGAAAAACGATCGATCACCATAAGAATGACCGTATGACCTTGAGAAGCAGGAAGATCCACAATAAAATCCATGCCCAGGTGTGACCAGGGACGCTCCCCATTGGGAATGGGTTGCAGAAGGCCCAATGGAAGGTGCCGAGGAGATTTATTCTGGGCACAGACCGAACAAGCTGCTACATATGAGGCGATGTCAGAACGGAGAGATGGCCACCAGAATAACCGAGAAACGACCCAGGACAATTGGTTCCTACCAGGATGACCGGCAGTTCTGGAATTATGGTAGGTACGTAGCAAGCAGGTACGCAATCCCTCAGGTACAAAACGACTTCCAGCAGGTCTCTCAGGGGGAGCGTTAGTTTGAGCCGCCAAAATCTGCTCCCCAAGGGGAGAAGTCAGGTTGGTACGAATGGCAGCCAGGATCTGGTTTGGAGGAATGACCGAGGTCGGCTCAGTGTCCTCCCTGGACAGCTCAGAGTATTGCCGCGACAAGGCATCAGCCCTGACATTCTTGGAACCAGGCAAGTAAGAGACCACATAGTTAAAACGTGACAAAAACAGAGCCCACCTGGCCTGACGGGGTGTCAACCTCTTAGCCTCCGAGAGATATGTGAGGTTCTTGTGGTCAGTGAGAACTAGGACCGGGACCACAGAACCCTCAAGCAGGTGCCTCCATTCCTTGAGAGCCAGAATAATGGCCAACAACTCCCTGTCTCCAATCTGGTAGTTGCACTCTGCAGAGGAAAGCTTCTTGGAGTAGAACCCACAAGGAAGTAGGAGTCCCTCGGGTGACCGACGCTGGGACAAGAGGGCGCCTACTCCTGTCTCAGATGCATCAACCTCGAGAACAAAAGGCAACCCAGGATTGGGATGAGACAGAATTGGGGCCGAAGTGAAGGCGGCTTTCAGAGCCTTGAAAGCTGAGATGGCCTCGGGTGACCACTCGTGAGGGTTACTGCCCTTCTTGGTCAGATCTGAGAGAGGCTTGGACAGTGTGGAAAAGTTCCTGATAAACTTCCGATAATAGTTGGCAAATCCCAAAAAGCGCTGAATGGACCGAAGACCACTGGGACGAGGCCACTGCAGAACCGCTGAAACCTTCTCAGGGTCCATAGAAAAACCCACCAGGGAAATGATGTAGCCCAAAAAGGCAACCTGGGATTGGTGAAATTCACATTTCTCGAGCTTACAGAAAAGCTCATTTTCACGTAATCATTGCTGCACCCGCTTAACATCCTGGATATGAGTCTCCATAGACGCAGAGTAAACCAGGATGTCGTCCAAGTAAACCACCACGCACTGCTGCAACAAGTCACGTAAGACATCGTTAATAAACTCCTGAAAGACCGCGGGTGCGTTACACAACCCGAAGGGCATAACCAGGTATTCATAGTGGCCGGTTCTGGTCTTGAACGCGGGTCTTCCACTCATCGCCCTCCTTGATCCGTACAAGGTTGTAGGCAGCCCTAAGGTCGAGTTTAGCAAAGACTGTTGCTCCCTTGAGGCGATCAAACAACTCGGTGATCAACGGAATAGGATAAGCATTTTTAATCGTGACCCGATTGAGACCCCTAAAATCAATGCAGGGTCTCAGCTCACCGCCCTTCTTTTTCACAAAAAAAAACCCAGCTCCTGCTGGAGACGTAGACTTGCGAATGTGCCCCCGGGAAAGCGCATCCGCAAAGTATTCCTCCATGGCCTGATTCTCTGCCACCGAAAGAGGATACACCCTGCCACGCGGAGGAGTAGCACCAGTTTGTAAGGTTATGGCACAATTGTATGGACGATGAGGAGGCAGGGCACCGGCGCGCACCTTGTCAAACACGTCCAGGTACTCCCCATATTCAGTGGGCAGCACAGAGTCCGAGGAGGCGCACAGCACCTTAACCGGACCACGGATGCAACCAGCCCCACACCGTGGTGACCATGAGAGAATCTTGGCCGATCGCCAATCAAAGGTCGGATTGTGCCTCTGAAGCCAGGGATAGCCCAAAACCACGGAGTAGTGCGGGGAAGAAATTACCTGGAAACAGGCCAATTCCCTGTGAACAGCCCCAATAGCTACCTTCACCGGCAGGGTCTCGTGGGTAACCTGCGATGGCTGCAAGGGCCTGCCATCTATCGCCTCGAGAACCAATGGAGTCTCTCGAGCCTGCAGAGGAATGGAGTACTGGGCAGAAAACAAACTGTCCATAAACAAACCGCCAGCCCCAGAGTCTACCAATGCCTGGGCCATCACCGAGCCTCCTGCCCAAGAGAGGACAACGGTGATAAGCGGTTTATCTTTACGGGAAACCGGGGACGAGGAAACTCCACCCAAGATCTGCCCCCGACAGGATCTCAGGTGCAGGCGTTTCACGTACGGACCGGACAGGACTGCCGAAAATGCCCCCCGAGTCCACAGTACAGGCAGCAACCCTCCCGACGCCGAGAGGCCCGTTCCCCCTCGGAAAGGCAAGCAAACCCCAGCTGCATGGGCTCACTACCAGACAAACCATCCCCAGGAGGCGTGGGAGGAGAGGGAGGCACGGGTGGGACAGAAAACGTAGGCGCCAAACGGTTAGGAGGCCTCCGCAGCCGCTCCTTAAATGAAGGCCTCTCTCTGAGCCTGGTGTCAATCTAGATTAGGAAGGAGATGAGTGCCTCTAACTCCACAGGCAGTTCTTTGGCTGCGATCTCGTCCTTCAACGCATCAGAGAGACCATGAGAGAAAGCAGCCACTAGAGCCTCATTGTTCCAACCCACCTCTGCCGCCAAAGTACGAAATTCGATGGCGTACTCGGCAACGGTTCGTGAACCCTGATGCATGGACATGAGCAATTTGGCAGCAGAAGCGGAGCGAGCGGGTACGTCGAATACCGCACGGAAGGAGGCAACGAAACGGGTAAACACGTGAATCACCGGGTCATTCCTCTCCCATAAGGGATTAGCCCAGGCCAAGGCCCTATCAGAGAGTAGCGAGATTAGGAAGCCCACCTTTGCCCTCTCAGTAGGGAAAGCGTGAGGTATTAATTCAAAGTAAATCCCCACTTGGTTAAGGAAACCACGACACTGACTCGGTTCCCCCCCAAAGTGCTGAGGAAGAGGGGCAGAACCAGTTATACCTCTGGGTACCGCGGGTTCCGCAACAGATGCGGAGGTAGGTGCAACAACCGGAGCAACAGTGGGAGAGTCCACCGGAGTAACAACTGACCTAATAGCCCCAGGGGTAAGGTGTGCTGTGCGTGCAAGCAGAGCCTGCAACGCCTGAGTGAACTGATCCAACAAGCGATCCTGTTGGTCAAGTCTGGCAAGTAACATAGGGATCGAAGGCGTACCTGCACCGTCAGGATTCATGGCACTTGTGTAGTGTCAGGGCAGGAACGCTGGAATGGGCAGGCAGGCCTATGGTACGGTCACGCTGCGACTGACGACAGCCACTACCCACAGACCAGAGCCCCTCAGGGTGCAGAGTCTAAGCCCCAGGCTACCCTTCACCAGGGCCCCTGATGGTGGGGATGGACTTGACGCAGCCTGAGACCAGGTCGCGGCCCCCGAGTGACCCCAGCTGCGAAAACGACTGCCGCCAATGGCGTACAGCTGGTGGGAGCTAGATGGGAACACGAGTAGAGTAGTCAGACAAGCCGGGTCAATAACAACGGAGCAGACAGTACTAGACGGTAGGCAAAGAATACTCAGGTCACGGGCCGGGTTCAGCAACGGAAGGTCAGGTAAAGGGTTAACGCAGAGAGTAGTCTTGTCCAAGCCGAGTCGGTTACCAGGAGAGCAATGGGAACAACACAAGAGCTTGCAACAGGGCAACATACAGGATACAAGTGCAGAGCACACTTGCAGACAGCAGGTTTAAATGTGCTCAACCACACCCTTCTGAGGAGGAGCCGCAGAAGCCTGAAGGCATAAAGGTTCCCACCATGCTTTGCAGAAAACCAAGATGGATGCCAGCTCATGGAGATGCACAAGCTCTGAAGAAAGGTAGGACCTTGACACAAACACAACATAATTTACAAACTTCCTGCTAATTTCCTACTAAGGCCTTGTTTACATGGGGTGTACTAAAGTGCATGCATACTAAAGAGCTGTGTTTACAAGCATTGGGATGTACAGGTGTAATGCGCATCCCTGTGCAGTTGGTTCCATTCATCTCAATTTGGATGCAGCGGTTGCACGGGCACAGCCACTGCTCCCAACCTGACATCCGTGTTGGGGTGAGTGTACAACCAAAATTCAGACAGTGTGAGCTCAGAGACATGCACCCAGACCCTCACAGATGTCAAATTGGGAACAGCAACTGTGCCTGTGCAGTTGCTACATCCCAATTGACATCAATGTGACTGCCTGCACAGTGATACATTTTTACAATTTTATTATGCGGGGGGGGGGGGGGTCTTGGAGAGATATCTGAGGTCTAAACAAACCCCTGAAGTCTCTTTTTTGAGGCAGAGAAAGGGACTGAAGACATTGTCCTCAGGCCCTTTCTCTGCAGCTTTAATTGCACTACATACAGTATGAATGAATAGAAGTCTCTGCATAAAGACTCCTATTCATTCATAAACTGTAGCATAGTAAATGGCGTTTACTATGCTACAGTGATGAATGAACGTAGTTCTGATCGCCCACTATGTTCATTAAGGAAAGGAAGGGGGCTGGTAAACACATGTTTACCAGCCCCCCCGCTCTCCATCCAGATAGTTATTTCCCTCCAGAGCAGCAGCTTCAGCCGACAGAGGGGGAATAGGGAAAGCCGGCCGGCAGCACTGTCGGGAGGGGTGCGGAAAATCAGGGGAGATACAACACTGTTCATTTTTCCTCTGTGGCTCCCCTGCAGCTTGTATATCTTGGAAGGGCAGAGGAGGAAAAGCAGCTGCAGTGAAGCCGTATCAGTGAACAGTGTTGTGGGTGGGTGGGCAGGATCAGTGTGACTTGCAGGGGCGGACTGATAACTCATGGGGCCCCCGGGCAATAGGGCATCATGAGGCCCCTGTGTCTTTGCCCAAATTCAAAAAAGCCTATGAAAAAGGTACCAGGGGCATCTCATGGGGCCCCCTACTGACACCGGGCCCTCGGGCAGTGCCCGAGTTTCAAAAAGGTCAGTCCGCCCCTGAGTGTGAGTGTGTGTGGAGGGTGGAAAGTGAATTGTGCTGGGATCTGTGCAGTGGACTGGGGAAATAGGATCAGCAGTGGTGGAGGGGGGCTGCAGTTTAGCTGACTGCAGTGGGGGAGACAGGGTGAGAAATGTCAGTGAAGCGGCGGTGGCAGCAGCAGTGGCAGCAGCCATGGCGGGGGGGGTACATTTTAGGTGACTAGCTCTAATCAGTGGACTGTCATCTGCCGATCAAGTCAGTTCAGCCAGCTACAGTGCCCATGATCACCGCCATACCAGTCACAAAGTCACCAGAGCAGTGCAGCCAGAAAGCAATATTTCTAATTGCGACCACACCAGACTAGTGCAGCCAGAAACACTGTTCCTGGTCACTACCACAAGAGTCCCAGTAACACCAGATCAGTATAAGCCAGAAACAGTGTTCCTTATCACCTCCACATCAGTTCCAGTGTCACTAGACCAGTGCAGCCAGCAACAGTGTTCCTGGTCACCACCACACAATTCTCATGTTCCCCTGGGGGTAAGCTCCAGACACCCCTGAACATGAGAACTGGAAGTACCAGGCTCAAAGAAGCATGAATCACCTGCTGGAACTGCTTGAGAGGATGTCCCGGGTTGAGTGTTGCTGGGCAAGGCATCCAGGTAGTCAGCAGAAGCACTGGAGCAGATGAAGTAGGTCTGGTGCAGGGACTGGAGGCAGGTGGCACCCGTTGTAAGTAACAGGTCACAGGAAGAGTAGAATCCAGAAGCATAGCCAGTTCAGAGCTGAGGTTGGGTACCATGTTTGGATGTTTAAAACAAAGCCCAGTCATGAAGGTAAGCCAGAGTCATACATGGGTGAACAATATAAGCAAGTCTGTTAAACAAGCCGGGTCAAATCAGGAGGTAGGCAGATGACTGGTCAATAATTAAGCTGAGTTGGTAACGGAGAATCCGCAAACACAGGAATCACAGGAACTGGAGAGCCAAAGATCAACCAACAATCTCTGGAGGCAGTTAACTCTCTTATAAAGGCTGTTTGGTGCCAGTCCTGGATAACAGCATGCGTGGCTGTGCACCAGTGTGCATCCATGTGTCAGAGTGTGCTGGCGCACTCCCAATGAGTCCTCATGCAATCCTACACAAATGAATGTGGCCATGTAGAATACCGGCAGGAAGGCCAAGTCTTTGTTTCAATACATGTGAGCCTTTAGTGGCATGTGAGTGTCACCAGACCAGTGTAAGACAGCAACAGTGTCCCTGATTGCCACCACAGTAGTGCCAGTGACCCATACTACTGCAGCCAGCAACAGTGTTCCTAATTGCGCCACACGAGTGTAGTGTCACTTGGCTAGTGTAAGCCACAAAGCATGTTCCTGATCACTACCGCACCATTCTGAGTGTCACCTTGCCAGAGTAAGCCAGCAATGGTGTTCCTGATCGCTACCACACCAGTCCGAATGTCACCAGGTCGGTGTAAGCCAGCAACAGTATTCCTGATTGCTAGCCATGACAGCCCCACTTTCACCATACCAGTGTAAGTCTGCACAGTGATCCTAATTGCCACCATACTGGGCTTAGTGTCACCAGACCAGTGTAAATCAGCAACAGTGTTCCTGCAGGCTGCCACACTAGCGAGTGTGTCAACAGAGGAATGCAGCCAGCAATAATATTCCTGATCACTAGACACACTAGTGCCAGTGGCAGCAAAGCTAGTGCATCCATTAACAGTGTCCCTGATTGCTGCCACATTATTACAGCTTTGCCAGAGCCAGTGTAGCCAGCAACATTGTTTTTGTCCATCTCCCTGCCAGTGCAGTGTTGCTTCTGCCTGTACTGACCCTAGTCTGTTTATTGACCACATTTATGCCTGCTGTCTGGACTAGTCCTATGCCTGTTTGCTGTCCATGTCTCTGTCTGCTGCCTGAACTGACCCATCTGCACTGCCCACTGACTACATTCCTGTGAGACACCAGTCTCAGCCACCTCCTGCAGACAACTGCACTCCTGGAACCACAGGAACTCTTTCGTTCACTCTTTGTTTGTAGTTCCTGGCCAGTGAAAAATGCATTGGAGTACTAACATACTTAATCTTAATTGAACAAGCTGAAGTTAGAAGCTGACTGATTACTATGCACAGCTGCACTAGACTTTGTGATGTCCAGGTTTAATATATTCAATTTCTGCTAGATGGGGTGTAATTCTAAGTATACCAATGCTGTATTATTGTATTGAGAACTTTGTATTAAAAAAAACATTTTTACTTTCTTTCTGCATTTTCCAATGACATATTCAAAAGAATCACCATGCCTCCAAATACCTTGGATTATTTACTTTCCAAAATGTAGTCATTTGGTTGGTGTTTCTATTGTCCTGATGTCTAGAACAGTGGTCTCCAAACTGCGGCCCGGGGGCTGGATGTGGCCCTTTGCTTGCCTTTATCCGGCCCTCTGGACACTTTTCCCCCCACTTATACAAGACAATATTCCTTTCCTCCAATCAACAATGGGACACCAATGATGGAGTACTACTCCTACCACTGACACCATTGATGTGGCACTATTTCCCCCCCCCCACTGACACCAACAATAGGACACTGTTCCTCCCACTGACACTAATAATGAGTAACTATTCCTGCCACTGGCACCAAAGATGGGGCACTATTTTCCCCCAATGACACCAACAGTAGGGCACTATTCCTCAAACTGACACCAATGATGGGGCATTATTCCTCCCACTGACACCAACGGTGGGGCACTATTCCTCCCACTGACACCAACGGAGGGGCACTATTCCTCCCACTGACACCATTGATGGGGAACTATTTCCCCCTACTGATGCCAAAAATAGGACACTATTCCTTCCACTGACACCAATGATGGGGCACTATTCCTCCCACTGACACCAATGATGGGGCACCATTCCTGCCACAACACCAATGGTGGGTTATTATTTCCCCCCAATGACACCAACAATAAGACACTATTCCTCAAACTGCCATCAATGATGGGGCACTATTCCTCCCACTGACACAACTGGACACTGTTCCTTCTGCTGACACCAACAATTGGTCACCAATGAAGGGGTGCTATTCCTCTACCTAATACCAAAGATACATTGTTTGCTCCCACTGATTCTGGGACAAATTCTACTCCCAATGGCCACAGTCCAGCCCCCCTGAAAGCCTGATGGACAGAAAACTGGCCCTATGTTTAGAAAGTTTGGAGAACCCTGCTCTATAGCCTCATATGTGTGATAGATAAAGAAAATGTGGTATGTATAACCCAAGAAAGCCTGAACTTGGATTTTAGGCCTCTCTCTGTAGCAGAATACATTTTGGCCTAAATTTATGAAGAAAGATTATTTTTTGGAAAAGTATTATAACAGAAGCTAAGGAAAACTTTTCATTTCCAAAAATGTTCAATTTTTTTCCACTATATAGTAAAAAATAAAAAATGCAGTGATGATTAAATACCACCAAAAGAAATTTGTATCTGTCTAAAAAAACATTCATTAGGGTACAGTGTTGCATGACTGAGTAATTGTTAGCCAAAGTATCACAGTGCAGAAAACAAAAATGGCCTGGACAGGAAGGGGATTTAACATGCTGGTCTTCAAGTAGTTAAATCTAATGGCCATTGCTTTTTCCAGCAATCCTCAACTTATTAATTCAACCATCATCCGTTCAGGTCTTTCTGCTAGAAATTAAAATCTTGAAATGTAATTATTGTGTGTATGCAGTTACTGAAAATTAAAAGTATTTCCATTCTCATCAGGATGACCGAAAAGCTGACCGAAAAAGACTATACACTTGTATGGCCGTATCTAATATAAACGTGACCACCTAATATCAAGTGCAAGAGGAGTAAGGCATCCCAATCCTTATATGGTCAGTTTTATATTCCTTGGTTAATGCCCTTTGTTTTGTTTCTGTCATTTTCTGTGGATAACTAGTGTTGATGTCATGCTTGTGCCTTCCTGAAAGCTGATAAGTATCCTGCATATAAATAAATCACCATTTATGCAACTAGTCAAAGGTATCAATTTCATCTAAATGCATTACTCTCATGTAGGTATTACAGTTTTAAGAATTAAAATATTTATACTTTACATAACATACATAAATGGTACAAGATGCTAAGTTTACCTGCATTGCATGATAATATTTTGCATGTATACAGTGCTGAATGTTAACCCTTGGACTATAATATAACATTTAGAACAAGCAGTCTTTTGATGAAGTTTTCATATATCGCCTCTAGTGTCAAATACAGACAATCAATAAGAACCCGCAGAGCATGTGAAACAGCTAGAATGCATTATGCTGCTCCTGGTAACAATCCAGTTAGAAAGACACAGGTGCAAGAGTTGTTTATATAAGGCCAAGACACAGCCTCGGATTCATCTTCTGGTTGAGATGTGCTGGTGAGTGTGATAAGTTCCTTATCAGGACAAGCTACCTATTTACTCCTTGAACTCATTTTTAATAATCTGTTATTTATTTAAATGTAATGGAAATCTTAAATCAATTATAATGACCTAACATTTCTTGACATTTGGCCTTTCTTATCAAAATGAACCTTATTCAAACTGTTTAATTTGGTTTGTGCTGTCTTCTTTGCAATTGATATGCTAGATTAGATACAAATGTCAATTGATTTGTGATCATTTTCTCTGCCACTTGATACTAATTTTGCAAGGATACTGTTAACAAAATAATGTACATGAGCCCACTTAGAGTTATAAATATCACAGTGTTTTATTTATTTTGGTATTCAAATAACAGCATGTTTTATTTTATGGTGAAATATAATTTCAGCCTTCTGTAAACCTAAAGTTGATGCAGGGCTGGGAGATATTTAGTTTGCTAAAATGATGTGCATATTAAACAAATGCGTTGTTTCCAATGCATTTTGGGGGCAGATGCCATTGGCATCTATACCTATTACCCTTTGTGCCAATGCATTCATCTCTTTTTTTTTATGGAGATCCCTTCTCAGGACATCGTTTCATAGTCCATATAGCAGCTCAAGATGCCTACAACATGCCCTGATAAAGGGGGATTGTCTGTCACCCAAAATGCATTGGTTCCTATTTGTCTAACTATTGTTAATTCATAGTAAAGATTAAAGATATTTGGACACTTTATAGTTTAACAGGCTACCTCTTTTTTTGCTCATTGAGACAGAACATTGTTATCCTATAACAGAAACAGCTCCGATGAAGGTGAAGTCATACCTGAACCAGATGACGAATCAAGTTCTGACTTTGAAGATGATACAAGACCAAAATTGTTTTCTCAGGAGGAGATGAATGATTTGGTAAGAGGCTTGAATCTTCCTAAAGATGCCGCTGAGTTACTCGGATCAAGGCTGAAAAGCAGGAATTTATTGTTGCCAGGAGTGTCATCTTCATGGTTCAGACATCATGAAAAGGAGTTCGTTCCTTACTTCGCCCAGGAAGACAAGTTGGTTTATTGCATCGATGGTGAAGGTCTGATGGGTCAATTTAAATCCAATATGATTCAGAGCAATGGCGTCTTTTTATAGATTCTTTAAAAAGAAGTCTCAAAGCAGTTTTACTCCACAACGATGATTTTTACTCTTCCATACCTGTAGGTCATTCCATACACTTGAAGGAAACCTACGAGAACTTGGAATTGGTTCTTCGTAAACTTAAATATGAAGACCATGTTTGGCAAGTGTGTGGGGACTTGAAGGTCTTGTGCATGCTGCTCAGGCAACAAGCTGGGTATACCAAATACCCTTGTTTTCTGTGTCTATGGGACAGTCGAGACCGACAAAATCACTGGACCAAGAAGAGTTGGCAGCCGAGGGTGCTAACAGTCGGTGAAAAAAATGTCCTCCGAGAAACTTTGGTACCTTCCCATAAAGTTCTTTTACCACCTTTCCACATAAAATTGGGATTGATAAAGCAATTCATAAAATCACTTCCAAGAGATGGAGAATGCTTCAAATACTTGGTCACCAAGTTTCCAGGCCTGTCGGAGGCAAAATTGAAGGCAGGTGTGTTCGTTGGACCAGACATTAGAAGGCTTATAGTTGATCAAGAGTTTGTCAATACCATGACGGATCCTCAAACAGAAGGGTGGATTGCATTTAAAGAAGTCGTACAGAAATTTTTAGGCAATAACAAAGATCCTCACTACAAAAAGATCGTCGAATGCTGAAAGCATTTCAAGCTTTAGGTTGCCTGATGAGTTTGAAAGTGCATTTCCTCCAGTCCCACCTTGACTACTTTCCTGAAAATTTGGGAGCTGTGAGTGAGGAACAACGTGAACGATTCCACCAAGACATTAAAGAGATGGAAAGGAGATACCAGGGAAAATGGAGCATTACAATGATGGCAGACTACTTTTGGATGCTTCAGAGTGACATTCCAGATGATACTCACAAGCGTAAATGCACCAAGAGGAGCCTCACAGGGAAGAAGAATCGAGTTTAGTGTGTGTAGGTGAGCTCATTTCAGTTCAAAAAAGGATTTCAAAATTGTAATAAAACTTTAATTTTATAAGTCTATTTCCATTTATTTTGAGGTATTGCCTTATTTAACATAGTTACCTAAATTGCCAGGAAACGTGATGTCCTATGACAAAATGGAGGTCATTTTCGGATTCAGCGCACCACAAAGCATAAAGATTATGTGGAATAACCAAAACAGCTCTTGAAAAACATTTTTTTGCAGACCGTCTTTGGCCTATCCTACAAACCCATTCCACTGTCTCGTCTCTCTGTTGCTCTCAAACTATATATATATATACTTTTTCTATTCCTTGGTTATATTTAGTTTAGTTCTATTTTTCTTATTTTCTTGATGTGCCTCACCTATTAATGATTGTGGTTACTATTCCATTACTCATATAAACACTACATTCTGTTCTGTGTATTCTGTTCTCTCCTTACGAGTACATCCAAGTTTTCTATTGTTTCCCATGTCTGTATCCTTTCTCTCTAACATTTAGTGGGATCATTTTGTAATGTTCTACACGATTTTATGATATGGAATGTTACTTGATTTCTTGTAATATTCTGAATATTTTTTCTGAATAAACAGTTATTTCACAAAAAAGAGATTATATGAGATTTTAGTGATTGGGTTTACATCTACTTTAGAGCAGAACTAAACCCACCAATTTAACTGTTTCCCAAAACAGTTACATTCAAGGCATGCCTTGAATGAAAACTGTTACAGTTACTAGTGTGCTTATATTAGCTCTCAACTTCACTGTGAAGCCATCAAATGGCTGGTATCCTAGCTGATCACATGTATAGCACCATGGCAACTGCAGATCAGAGGCTAAGATGGCAACTTTCTTGGCTGTAAAGCATAGGAGGGTTTAATTTTGCAACCATTTTTTTTATATTTCATTTGAAATCATACTCTGCTGTCTCCTAGTCACTGGGGTCATTTTACTAAAGAAATAATAGGCTGTTCATTTAGCAAAGTGAACTTTCACTTTGAGGAATTTTCACTTAGTTTTATTTTTTGTTTTTATGTACATTTTTCTTGCAGGTGAATGGATATTCTTTGTAAAGTTAATTTTCACCGTATTCACTATGCCATATAAACATTTTCTTGCAAAGTGCAAATTCCCTTTGACAAATGAACACACTCTACTCTTTTAGGAAATCAAGCTGTTTTGGATGCGGTCACTTACCGACCACAGCTGTTGTGATCTACCAGTGAGCCTAATTAATGTGAGAATACGTGCACATAGACGTAAGACACTGGCAGATAAATGCAGTTTGCCAACTTCCTAAAATTCTGTTTTATTGAGGAACTAACAGTATCATTTATAGGGCTTATGATGCAGGCAAAGCATATACTTTGATTGGGTGAAAAGTCCACTGGGTTTCTGCATGTTCTTCCATCCGTGTTGATATCTTCCAATCATTGTCTCCAAAAAGACTCATTCCCTTTTATGGGGGTTGTTTACATTAAAAGATACTTTTCTCCTAATGAGTCACCTAGGGTGAGACTCTGGATGAAGGTGCCATCTTAATTATCATCATTGTTCTGTCATCCTATATCTGATTGTCTACTTAAGAGAGTAAGGAATTTAAAGAGCAAGAAGCAGAAAGTAGCAAGACTATAAAATTGTCATTTTACTGATCATATAATAGAACGTGGACTGTCTATCACAATCCACTACAAAGCCATTGATACCAAATATGCAGGTTGTCAGTAATATGATTTTACCGTTATAGCTGATAGACATGGTCCTCTTGAAAAGTGCGACAATCTCTACATCCTTCTTATACAAATAAATTCTCCTTATGATCTTTGTTCTAAGGCTACCCATAAACATGAGATACAATTTTCCAAAGTTTTATAATTAGAATTGTACAACGTGGGAACACAAGTTACAAAGTATTGTGTATATGACAGTATGTTTTTTTGTACATGTTTAAGATATATGTATTATGTTTAATTAAAATGTTTTAACTTTGTCCAACAGACTTGGCCAATGATATCTTGTTTGCATATATAATACTGTTTGAGTTAATGTCCACTGTTATGTAGTGCACCTTCTGAGAATCACTAAAATGGACTGGCTTTGTTTGATGAAACCAAAAACATCAATCACATCAAAAAAGGTACATGTTAGACCAGTAAGCTATCATATCAATTTTTGGGGGTTTATTTAGTAAATCCATATACACATTAGACAAAACCTATGACAATAAAACACAATCACATTGAATAAAGGTACATATCAGATCAGTAAGTTGTTATATAAATGCTATTTTTAGGATATTTGTGATTTAGTAAATCAATCAAAGTTCACTATCAGTATGCAAAGCCAATGAGATCTGATCTGATTTTCTAATAGAATAAATCAGATTGTTTTGGTTTTCTGAACATTATTCTTTGCATGACCTTATTAAAAGGGACTGGTTATGTTTATGAATAATATGCATAAATGGCTTAAAGAACCTGTATAGCGCTCCTTCAAGGATTACGTTGTTATGGTAGCTGCATCTAACAATAAATCAAACTATAATGACAAACAATCAGGGGATTTAAGAGACCAAACAATCCTTAGATGAAATTTGTAATGCATTTTCAGGGTCTAATAATTTTCAGCCATTTTAATTACATACTGTATACTTCTAAGTTTTTAATGTTATTTCCACGTTTAACCCAATATTATATTTATATGTGGAATTCATTAAAAACACAGATTTGTGGTTCTTCTTTTTTTGTTTGTCTAGCACTGCACTCAGCATTCTTGCCAGATGACTAATTTGAGAAAGTCACATGAAAATCTAACTATAGAATTTTATGTTTTTAGTCAAGGGTGATTGACAGAGTATAGGCATGAAGTGACCATACACAGCCCAATCTTTTCAAGTGATAAGGCCTGCCAACCATTAATGGACAAATACTTTTACAACCTGTTTTATGAGGATGAATGGGAATAAATATGTTACTACCAAATTTGTGACTGTCACTCACTGGCATTCAAAGAATTAGGTAATGGTGGAGTATTCAAGAATGGGCAGATGTCTCTCTGTCCTTCATTCTTGGTAAGATATGTATTTATTACAGGTATTTAAATAGCGCCATCAATTTATGCAGTGCTTTATGTCATCACCTGTGGTAGTGAGCCCTTGTAGATACTCAACTTGGGATTCCCCCTGGGCGCAGAGTCTAAACCCCAGCCTGCTTCTTCACCAGAGCCTCTGATGGTGGGGGTGGACTTGCAGCAAGCTGGGACCAGGTCACGGTCCCCAGGTACACCCAGCTGAGGATGTGGAGCAGAGTACAATGGGAGGAGACAAACGGAAATCCGATAGACTAGCCGAGGTCAGGACAGGCGGAAAACAAGCACAGTCAGAGAACGAAGCCGAGGTCGGTACACAAGTAGTCAATGCAGGATACAGGCAATAGCAACACACAGGAGCTCCAACAACTAGGAAGTTGCTCAGGCAAAGTGGCCTAGACTGAGCATGTCTTATATAGGCAGGCAAACAAGGAGGCAGGCCAGGAAGTGATGGAAGGGAAGGAAATAAAACCCAGAGAACAGCAGACAACGCCCATAGGTGAGCACAGGGAAACACATATGTGAAGGGATCAGGAACAACACTGCAGGTAAGAACACAAACAAGAAACTGCAAGCTAACTTGTGACACTTTACATATATATTGTACATTCACATCAGTCCCTAATCCTCAAGGAGCATACAATCTAAGGTCCCTAGTTCACACTCATACATACACATGCTAGGGCCAATTTTAGATAGGAGCCAATTAACCTACCAGCATGTCTTTGGAGTGTGGGAGGAAACCAGAAAACCTAGAGCAAACCCATACAGGCATAGGGAGAACATGCAAACCCCATGCATGCTCTTGGGATTCAATCCAATGACCCTAGTGCTGCCAGGCAGAAGTGCTAACCACTTAGCCACTGTGCTGCCCCAATAAGATACCTGTCTATGGATAACATTGCACCAAGGTAAGAGAGATAAAGAGAAATCACTGTGCTGTGCTCTTAGACTGGGCATATGTAATGAGCAAATATGTAAATATTTAGGTGAAAGTTATAAATAGAAGCAAGGATTTTGTAAGTACACATAATCTACTAAACTAGTCACATTAATATATTTACTATAAAAACATGAAAATCGGTGGGTTTCCTTTATGATGGCCATGTTAAATGAAGTATTTACAGCAAGTAAATGAGAGAAAAGCATCCTCAATAATACAAATTGTTTAAATGGTACACGTTCGGCAGCCAAAAGTCCAACAACTGCAATTCTTTCTCTCCAGTCTTAAAGGGGAAAGGGGAGAAAAATCCCCTGCTAACTGAAGCAACTGTAGATAATAGGCTTTTGATGCTTGCTGTGGTTCATGGTTCAAATCTCACTTCAACTCTTCATGACCTTGGTCAAATAGATTTTCTCCTGTTGTCCTTGGCACCTAAATTAGATTGCAGCTTAGATTAGACAGGGGGACTGCTCCTGAAAAATAATAATGTCATGTAATGAGAAACTAATAAAATAAGAATAAAGAATTCTTTGATAAAGTTATAATTTAATGGAAAAACATAGGGAACAGAATTGTGCACTTATTACTCATAAATGGCTCATGGTGAACAGTAAATGACAGACAAAAATGTATACTATAGTTCTGTTGACTAAATAGAACTTGTCACCTCTTAGACACTATTTTTTAGTTCCACAAGGAAGCAGCCGGAACAAACAAAGCAGTAGTCATATTCAAACTCTGCTCAAGACATTAGGGTTGATTTACTAAAAGAGTAGAGTCTGGTAATCTTCATTTTGAAAACTTTATGTTTACTTAGCAAAATGAATGATAGTAAAAAGACAAACCTGTTTTCACTCTAAATACCCATTCTCAAAGAAATTTAAAACAGAACATGTTTTTGCTAGCTCATGATTGGTTTAAGCCAGTGAATCTGGCTTAATTGTAGTTACTAAGATCTTTGAATTTTCACTTTGTGAAGTAAACGGTCTTTTTTCCTTTATTGAATTAGCCTCTATATACATTGGCTGAGTTTGTGCATGTTATTGTTTCTGTTTCAATATATATTTTTTTTACATCAACAAAGTGAAAAAAACTTAAATAAGCCACATTCATAGAAGAATTTACAAAGTGGCATGGGGTACAAAATAGAAATATAGATAAATTGCTTCTAGTTGTCGTGCATGATAAGTGTATATTTAACCCTGTTACAATAAAAGAGAAATACTTTTCTCTTGAAGGGGGTCGTATGTGATCTAGATAATTCAAGGGACCTGACAATAATTAAGGAGAGGTAATCCTCTCAAGCTCTGAGTACTGCAGTGGGGGAAACTCTAGCCAAGGAAAATTTTGAGAGCAACAGAGTTATATACTGTAAAATTAAGAGACACAAAAAAGAGTGATGTACAAAGAAAGAGAGGATTTTCAGTGTAAGGAACATAGGGGAAGGAAAAGAAGAGAGGAAAGGGATTGGGGTAAGGAGTTGGACCAGCACAGACACCCACAAAATGAACCCTCCAAACCACTATCTACTGAACACTAAATCATCCATAGGGATTCATTGACATGCTGTGCAAGGGTTTCAGGACTATGGACAGTGAAGTGACATACTCACTATAGCAGCATTGCAAATTGAATTTTGTTATAGCCCACTCCAAGTTTAGAAACCAGAGCTGATCATCACAGCAGAACACAATATTGCTAAATAGTTACATAGCCAAATAATAATATGCAATTCTTTACTGGCCTATAACATACATACACATTGGTACACTATATAAGCATTTATATACAGTATTGAAACAGAACTGTTTTCACATTTTGGATAGAGTAGGAAAACTTTCTGTGTATTTTCCTGTTGCATGTGTTTCCCCTCTCTTCTTCTCTCAATATTGTAACAAGGGTACAAAATATGGGAAGTCTGTCCAATAGGGGTGCAAATGGTAATAAAAACCTAGAGAAGGTCTAAATCTTACCTAGTTTACTAAAAACGTTTTTATTTTTGTTCTGTGTGTCTCCACTGGACAGACTTCTCCTCAGGCCCTGTCTTAGTGTCGACTGCACCAGAACAGGAAGTATATGGTAATTTCCCAAGCAAGTACATGGGCAACATTACAAGCTTGATTAAGGTTCTAAGGCCCTTCCACATGGGGCAGATTCCACCTGTAATCGGCTTGCTCAATGGGGGATCTATCTGCTGATCCCTGCTGAGAAGGCAGATGATAGGTCTGTGTCTGCTTCACTTATGCAGAGCAGACACTGACACAGCCCACTCTCCTCTAGGGAGGTTGGATGTAAATGGACCACCTGTCCTTCGAACCAGTCTGCTATATGGAAGGAGAACAGATCCCCATCTGTCTGTTTTTAGCCAATCAGTGTGGATGTAGGTAGGTGTAAATGGACACGTCTTTTTACACCCACTGCTCCATAGAGGAGGATGGCGATTCCAATCGGGTCCACCTAAGAAACGGTCAGGTGGACTTGATTGGAACGTTTGTAAGAAAGGGGCCTAGCTCATTTCAATCTCTAAACATGTTTTGGCTGGATTTATGCAATAAATGATAAGTTCACCTTTTACATAAAATAAAAATGCTAATTTTTTGCAGGTAAAAAAATATACATTTGTTACTTTTTGTTTCTTGAGCCTACAAAGCATCGCACCAGCAGTCAGCAGATTGCTGTTGCCATTCAGTTCTCCTGCTGATCTGTCAGTATATCTGCTTGCCCTTATAGGATGTACTGGAAGAATCAATGAACTACCACTGCACTCCACAGCGCCATGGTAATTCATTGAGAACTGCAAGTCGACAGCCTAAAAGTCTGTCAGGACTTGTAGTTCATTCATTCACCGTTTTTTTAAAAATTGTGACAGTGGGGAGGAGAAGATCCTCACTAGTTGTCACAATGGGGATCAGGGAGGATTCGGGGCCCAGTCCATTTGTAAGATGTTACATGTTACACTCTGAATATAGGTGTAGCATGTTACGAGAGATAAACTTATCCTTTAATAATTTTTTTGAAGTAGGAATTCAGCATTATAACCTGTGCATTGCAATATTATCAGGACACACAATTCTGACTTAGCATTTCAAAATTTTATTCCATATTATATCAGTATGATAAATTAAGCAAACCTTAAAATTGTTCAGTGAGTGACTTTGATCAGTCTAATATTAAACAGGGTACTGGATGCAAATATCTGGTTGGTGGTTTTAATAAGTATTACTAAGCATGTATGTTTGAAACATCATTAAAAAAGGAGGAAGGAGAAGTCCTAGTAATTAACGAGGCATCTATGCCTGAAGCATGCAAGTAGAAGGATAGAAGGTGACAGTAGTGATGAGAAACGGCAAACTGTGCAAATTATTGTTGTTTGTTGACATGAAAGTTTTTCTTCTTCCTATCCATGCAAACACAATTTTTAATCCTGGTTTTGAAATATATATTTTTTTAACAGCTTTATCCTCAAATCAGATTTTGAACCTTTGTTGGGTATTAGTTTATGCAATAATGACCCTGAAACTAGTCTGCTTATCAAAAACATTTTCAGAACATGCATGGCTTTTATTTGGTAAATAAGTTCAGAAAATGCCATGTACATATTTTTTCTTTATAACTTGACAGTTTAAATTTATCTAAAGCCAGATAGTGGAAGTGTTAGGCCAAAGTGCATGCTGGAAAATTTTGTTTATTGGCGTTCGTTGTGCTGGCCTGGTTCATTTTTTGGGATTCATCTAGTTTCTTTGGTATTTGTTTTGTATAGTCGTATACCGGAGAGAGCATTGTGAATAGCTGTGGTTGTCAAGGAGCAAGCGGCTGCCGCATCCTTAACACCCATGACACATCTGCTGTCAGCAGGATTCCCCGCTGACAGCAGAATGTAAACAAAAGAAGTGTCAGTGAAAAATATTTTTAAAAATGCGTGGGGTTCCCCCCATTCTCTTATCAGGCCCTTCAGGTCTGGTATGGATTTTGAGGAGAAGCCCACGCTGAACCATACCAGGTCACATGCTCTCAACATGGGAGGGTGCTTTGGGGGAGGGGGGGCTCTGTGGTTGTGGGGCTTATCGGAATCTGGAAGCCCCCTTTAACCACTTTACAACCGCGCTATAGCCGAATGACGGCTACAGTGCGGCTGTTCAGTTATATGACGCCCTTCCAGAACGCGTGCCCCGGCGCACCCCCAGCGGCGCGCACCCTGTGCTGTCTGTGATCGCTGTGTCCTACAGATGCAGCTGATCACAAGAAAAGCTGAAAGGCCAATCACAGCGGCCTTTCAACATAAGATCAGCTGTGTCCAATAACACAGGTGATCACAAAGTAAATACAATTGCCGGTTATCAGCAACACTTTCCTCACGCTGTCACAGCGTAAGGAAAGTACTGGCGATAATCAGTCTGTGGTGTCACAGAAGATATCTGCACTGATAATCAGTACCCTGATTATCAGTGCAGCTCCAAAAGTGCCCAGCAGTGGTGCCCATCAATGCCCAGCAGTGCCACCCATTATGGACAAGAGCTCCCATATGCTCCTTTGTATATACAGAGCTGAAGATGGTATTTAAAAAATTTGCGTTCCCTTTGTCCCCAGTCACCCACTATTCCACTGTTTTAACTCCATTGCTGCAAGCAAAGCAATCCCTCAAGACGCATAATGTGCACACATCATGGTATTGCCCAAAGCTGATAAAAGGTCTGGGCCACTGTGGTAGCAACAGGCCTATAGCTCTCTTAAATTTAGATCTTAAGCTTTTTTGGTAAGATTTTGGCCACTACACTGCACCCTTTTATTCCCCAACTGATACATAGTGACCAGGTCTCCTTTGTTGCACAACGGGAAGCTTGTCGCAGCATAACCAGAGTAATAGACCTTATACATGCTGCCTGGTCAAGGGGTTGATGTTGCTTTTAACTGATACTGAGGCCTTTGACCAGATGGACTGACAATTCCTGCATACCCCCCTACAACATAAAGATCTAGGCTGACATTTGAGAACCTGGATTTCTGCCTTATTTTCCACCTCTCAGACAGCAAAGAAGGTGAACAAGTCCTGTTCAGATTATTTTCCTCTTGCCAATGGTACCCGACAGGGATGTCCACTGTCTCCGTTGATGTTTAGTCTGACTCTGGAGCCCCTGTTATGTATGATTAGAGCTCACCCCTCTATTAATGGTTTACAGAATTCAAAGGTAGAACATAAGGTTGGGGCATATGCCAATGATCCCTTATTTTTCATATCTAACCTACTTCTGCACTCTCAACATTTCTAAACCTATTTCACCAATATGGAGATCTATCCAACTGAAAATCAACCATGACAAATCTTAGGCATTCAATGTCTCCTTCCCTCCTAAGCACCATACTGTGTTTGAAGGATAAATATCCCTTTCAATGGGCACATTCCCAGCTTAAATATCTTGGATTTCTGCCCCTTACTGGGAAAAATCAGATGTGACCTCCATAAATGGCAATCTCTCACCATGATCTGGTTTGAATGCTGCAACACATTCAAAATGACAATTCTAACCCAGCTGTTATACCTTGTACAAACATTCTCTTTATACATCCCTCAAACATATTTAGTCATCTTCATGCTGCAGTCATTTAACTGGGACAAACAGCACCCTGAGTTACTCCTTTTTATTCCTCATTAACACAAATGATGAGATTGGCCTTCCTGACATTGATAAAATACCACAGAGCTCTTCATTTGTGCTCAACAAACTTTAAAACAATGGGTTCTTGTGGAACAAGACTGTACCTCACTGTCCCTCTCCATCCTGGCATAGTTACCACCTAGCGCCTGGTGAGCCCTAAAATCTCATCCAACTATAACAAATTTTCCAGATACATAGGACCATCTCACTGTCATATAGAGCTATCTAAGAGATTCCAGGAAGCAGCCCTTTTGCATGATCAGATCCCTCAAGTCTCCAGTATCTGCTGGAGCTGTCAGCAGGGAATGTCCTCTATTGCACCCATTTTGGGCAGAGGTTCGTAAATTCATTTGTCAGCTCGTTGGACTTGGGGAACAATCCTATCAGTTACCTCTTACATATTAATGCAGTGCCTCTGAAACAATATAAATCTTCTTTTACAACCTATCTTATCAGGAACCTGAGCGTGTGTTCCCTGTGGAATTCAACCATACCTTCAGTGCTTTAGATGTGGTTTGCAACATCTACTCTGTATAATAGAGAAGAAAAAATTCACAATACCCGGCTGTCCTGGGCAGCATTCACATTTTCCGCTAGCTACCAAACTCTTATTTTTCTAGACACTCAGACCTCCCTTTCCTGACCTTGCTCTATTAGAATGCAAGTGTCATGGACAGCTCTTCCATACAATTTCCATTTTTCAATGATATGCTTCCTCTGGAATATGTCAGACTCAATTATGGGACATTGCCCACAGCACACTATTCATGCTCCCTCTTCTTCCCCCTGGATGCTATCTCCTCTCTCTTATTTCTTTATTTTTCCCTACTTTTCTCTAGATTATCTCTCAACCCTTTTATAGTGGTATTTTTCTGGGTATTGCTCACTGTTCATATATGTACACTTGAATTGTTTATTATCATTTATTTCTTATTTAAACCTGAAGACGTCTCATGTCCTGATGTTATAAGCAGTCATTACTTGACTTAGGCTTGTCCCATTAATATGTATTTCATATAGTGTAGTCTGTTTCATATCATGTCATGTGTTGAAGCTTCAACATCTGTAACTTTGTGCTACGACTGTACATGATTTGTCTGACATAAATACAGAATTTCTAAAAAAAAAAAAAAAATTTGGCTTCAGATGTACTTAAACACTAAATAATTTTAATGTCATTTTTAAAAGAACTTACACAATTGCAAATATGCCCACTAGAATATTTTCTCTTAATTGTTCTGATTATAGGTATACCAAAATGTCAGTTTTGATATGTATGAAGTAAGTACATGAACAAAAATCAAAATGCACCCTAGTTGGTTGGCATTTTAGTAAATGGACCAACAACATGGTTTGGGAATGTAAAGTTCAAAACTGTACGGCCGATCTCTCTGGATTAAAAAGTGTCAGTACAGCAAACTGTAGGCTGGCAGTTTGAGCAATGGCACATATGCTACAGTTATAGTTTCTTAGGGTGTGAAAAGTAACAAGTGTGAGCTTTACTGACAAGTACAGAACAATGTGGGCTGGCTATCCAATTTCTTGGCACATTAGCAAATGGACTGGCAGGGCAGTGATTAGCATGATGCTGTCAGATGCAAAATACAATATGTGTTTTTCCCTAGCCATGTACAGTACATATAGATGTGAAAGCACATAATTGCAGCAGCATGTAAATCACTGCAGACCTTTCATTAGTCCCTCAGATATAATAACGAAAGTAATTCTTCTATTTTGTTAGTATTATGATTTAAAAGTTAACAAAACACACATTTTTATAATGCTAATGAAAGTGGGCATAATTTTTCTACATTTTGTCAAGGTAAAAGCTGACCTTATAGGGAAAAAAAAGTTTGGTTGGCTGCACATCTAAACTTGCCTTTATTGTGGATTCTTTAATAAAATCACATTATCATAACCAGCAGAGGGAACAGAGAACAACAGCTGTGCTTTTCCTTTTGGACTAAAAGCTGACTTTATTTATATGCTTGTAATCATGACCCAATTAAACATGATTTTTTGTAGCCATTACATAGTTACAATGCTAAATATGTAAGAGTCCCCTATTAGATGGCTATTTGTGTCATACTAACTCTGGACCTGCTCTGCTTCTTCTCGGATGGAATAGTCACCTACCTGTTGTTTGGAGATACTCCACAATATTCAGTCACTAACATTCTCTTGGTCTGAAGGCCACTGCCTCCATATGTCCGACCACTTGTCTGTTACCCAAAATAAATGAATGTCCAGTATAGCTGCATTTTAAACACTTTACTGCACAACTCAATTACTGGTTCAGTACATGTAAGTCACTTGGCAGTATAGCAGCCATTAACATTACTCACTGAGCAGAAGTCTGAAGTGCTAAGCCTTAAATGCTGAGTCTGTTGCCCCTGAAAGAAGTTCTGTCAGATGAAACGTACATAGGGCAAAAATCAGTGGTGATTTCAGTACGTCCATCTGGAGAACCAGTAGATGTTTGATATCCTCTTTGATATTGCTTTGCTTGTGAGCACCCATAAAGGTTACATTGGTAACAATGCATTTAGTAAGTTTCCAATTTTACCAGGGATAGAGCGTTATCAAATCAACCATACATTTTGCATCATATCAAAGTATGCTTGATGACAGACAAACGTGAGGCCATCTATCTAAATGTTGAACCAAAAATTAGCCTTTCAGCATGAAAATTATACAAAACACAGTAGCAAATCCACCAAGGAATGGCACAAATTGAAAGAAATAGAGAGTTATAAACTGCCCTAGTCAAAGTCCTTACTTGATTCACATTTTTTATTTTGATTCTGAAATGGGCATTCCATGCAAGGAAATCCACAAACATTTTTCAACTGAAGGAATTTTTCATGAAGAAGAGGTCAGAAATTCAATATCAGAAACTGGTGGGCAGTTATTCAAAATGCCTATATAAGGCAATTTCTGCTACAAGGACAGTACAAGCTTTTGGGACCAACTAACTTTTTCAACCATACACCTTTACATCTACTGATATTGTTGTTGACTAAATAATTGTAAAAGCAATTTTTCTTATTCAGGTATATCACTTTCATCAGTGCCCACTGTTCGGTGTTCACATAAGTTTCCATGGGTGTACTTGATTTTTCATGATTGTATATATTTATACCTCAGAGTCCAATAATATGATAAATCACAAGCTTATGGTTCTATGCAAGGAATTTAGTACAACTGCTCTTTTGATGAGATGTCTGCCAACTATAAGGTGTAAATCATAGCAGACTGTTTTGTTAATGTGTTAATTGTTGCTGCATAGTTAGCAGTATGTTAGTTTTGAGTCACTGTGTTTGATATATACTCTGAGTGATGATGGCTCATATCCAAACTTTGAGATTCGGAAGAACAAGTACAAAGCTAAGCTTGTATAAAAATTCAGATACAAATGCATTTTTCTCATATTTCCCTGGAGCATTACTGCCACAGTCTTCTTTGGCTTCTGGTGCATTTATATTGTTAGAACTCACAAACAAGTATAATGTAATACGTGTTAAAAATCAACACAGACAAGTGTCTAGTGCTCAATGTACTGTGATCATTCTGTGCAGTGTGCAGCAATCTGTCTACACAGGGAAATTTCTGCAGGCACAGAAAACAGAGTTTCACTCACTAAATTGAGCATATATACTGCATCCAGAATTCATACAGCATATACTTTTTCTTTAAACACGTATGTACCTCCCTATGTTTTTGGACAGCGAAGTGGCTGATGCATATTTCTGAAAATCTGTTGATAGATGGGACTACAGAAGTCACTCTTAGGCAGTTAGTGTGCCTAGGTATAGCTGTGAACCAAGCTAGGATCATTTTAGGGGTTTTAGTACTTTCCTGGCATTTTTTAAATTTGTCATTGAAATTTTCCACTAAAGGATAAGTCCACTTTTCATAACATTTTACATGCTACACCCATATTCAAGGTGTAACCGGTTAGGAAAGGACCAGCCCCCACTCCCCCCACCGATTCTTCGTTGTGACAGCTGACGGGGGATCTTCTCCCCCACTAGCTGTCACAATTTTAAAAAAAATGTGGCCATGCTGTGATCCGCCCAACTGTGTCACTCATTCAAAGTATGCTGTGAATGGGAAAACTACAAGTTCTGACAGGCGTTGCCGCTGTCAGCTTGTACTTCTCAATGAACTACTACGACACTGTTGTGTGCTGCGCAGGGCCTGTGCTAGACTATTTTGCGCCCTAGGCAAGACCAGCTACTTGTGCCCACCCCCCCCAAAAAAAAAAATGTATAAAAAATTTCAAAAACAGTGGAAAATATTAAATCAACAAAACATGAAACTGCTGAATTTCTTTTAGTTTGCAAAAAATAAGTGCCATAAGATGCCACCAGCAGCAATATTAAAGACAAAATATATATTAACCAAATATAACTTAACTGTATTATATAGACAGAGAAACAAACAAAAAAAAAGAGAAGGAGTTACAAAACTCCACAGTGATCAGCAGCCGTTAGCTGGCTTGCAGTAGGGGATGGAGTCTGAGAGGAACACTGGAAGGAGCAGCAGCTCAGCTGCTACACTGACACCAGACACCAAATGGTTTTGTGTGTGAACAGGCTGTGAGACAATTGTGCAG
The DNA here is from genome assembly GCF_062004578.1 of Staurois parvus. Lineage (NCBI taxonomy): Eukaryota > Metazoa > Chordata > Amphibia > Anura > Ranidae > Staurois > Staurois parvus. The sequence goes on along the minus strand of NW_028317811.1, from coordinate 5,752,122 downwards.
AGTAAAGATACCATCATTCCCTGTGTATGATTAGACAGGGACTCTGCAGATAAATGAAGAATTCATACAAGAAGTCCATAGGTCACACAGAGAGAGTGCCGGCCTGTGCTGTGCCCAGGCACCCTAGGCGATAGTGCGCCCTAGGCCACTGCCTAGTTTGCCTAGTGGAAACACTGGCCCTGGAGCTTTGGTAGTTTATTGATTCTTCCTTTCAGTGTATATCTACTTGCCCGTATGAGGTACAAGCAGACAGATACACTGACAGGTCTGCAGGAGTCCTGCATGGCACCAGCGATCTGCTGATCCCTGGTGCAATGCTTTCCAGGCCCCCCCCCCAAAAAAAAATAGAAAATGCACATGTTTTTTTACCTGCAAAAAATGTGCCTTTAGTATTTTTTTTTTAAAAGGTGAACCTATCATTTATTATAAAAAGAACACACACAAAGTGATACCGTTTTTTGGCCTTTTTCCCTTTATATTAAAACCCATTAGTTATTAAATACCCTCAAAAGAAAGCACTATCTGTCTCAAAAAAAAATATAAAATAATCTGGATACAGAGTTGCATGATAGAGTAACTGGCAGTAAAACTATCATAACACTGAAAACGAATCACTAATGAGTGGCCTTGTGATTCATTCACAAGCCCTGCAGCTTGTAAACAGCTAGCTCTTATGAAGGTATAGACTGAAAACAGGGCTTGTCTGCAGTGGTCTGGCATTGCACCCCTCATCTACTGATCAAGGGTGCAATGCTTTCCAGTCTCCTTAGGGAAAAAATAATAAATGCACATTTTCTTTCCTGCAAAAATATATGCATTTATTATTTTTCCCAAAAGGTAAACTTATCCTTTAAACACATAATATATTTTTCTCAAAAATAACCTTAAAGAGGGGATGTAGCCAGATGTGGTACAAGCAGGACATCTACCTAAGGAGCTCCCAGCCTCAGAAAGAATAATGTCTGCATCCTGGACCTACCAGAAGGGGCGGAAGGAGACCATCCAGCAGAGTTTGCAGAGGCCTTCTTTAAAAATCTGCTGCACCTGGTCGATGTTTCTCCCACTTTTGTGGTGGAAAGAGCCCATTGAGTATCAACTGGTTGAGGGGAGCCAGGGCCCCGCCTCAGCCTTTCCTGGTGTGCTTCCTTAATTACAGAGAATGGAGCCAGATACTCAGTGAGGCCCGCAAACATCCTACTCTTCCATATGAAAATACCATGGTACACCTTTATCCGGATTTCTCTGCGGAATTACAGCGGAAATGAAAAACTATTATGGATGTCAGAAGGAGGCTCCGCAAAAAAGAAATCAAATATAGAATGTTGTATCTCAGTCACCTATGAGTTCAACATGGCGGATCTGTGAAGTTCTTTGAATCTCCTGAGGAAGCCGACTCCTGGCTGCTCACTTTGCAGTAAATTCCGCATGGATGTCACGGGGATGCCCATGTTCAACCAAGAACATGTTTGGATTCCATTTATTGTCTTCAGAGCATTCTGGTAAGTGAAGATTTACTGTCCTCCTTGCTGTACTTGTTGGCCTTTCCTGTGCCCCATGGTGGCCAAGAAATAATTGTGGCGAAGTACGGGCAAGCAGGACGCCATTACTCCTGTAATCAGCAAGTGTCCTTCCTCACTGGGACAACTCCAAAAGTTGGCACTGTTTTTCTTGTGAGTCCCACGCCCTCTCACACCTGTCCACTGTTTTAGCTTGGACACTATCTGGGATTTCTACCTCAGGACTCTGCTTCAGTGGACGATTGTTTGCTTGTTCTGGGGTTGAAACTACCTAGTTTAGTTTATGTAATGCTAGGCAGTAGGGAGTTATGTTTACAGTTACTATGGATGGTAGTAGTACTTCTGTACAGGCCCTATATTTTACCAGTATGCATGCTTTATCCCCTGTTCAGGTGGTTCCTCTTCTTCAATACATGCTGGATGACTACCCCCCCGGCTGTTTTGCAATCAATGTTTACTAAATCCACCCCCTAGCAGCCTTAGCTGAGGCATTTTTCTAGCTAGATTTGTAAGGATATTAAGCTAACATCGTTGAATATCAGGGGTTTAAATGATAAAGTGAAAAGATCCCTTATATTTAAATATTTCAGCTCTCACAAACCCCATGTGCTCTTTTTGCAAGAGACACACTTGGTTGGCCATTCAATCCTTGCACTACGAAGGTACTGAGTAAAACAGGGTTTCCACACTACATACTCTACTTATGCGAGAGGGGTTGCCATTCTTCTGAATAAGTCACTTCCCTATAAAGTGTAACATGTTATTACTGACCCTGGGGGCCAATATGTAATCTTGCTACTGGATGTACATGCCCATTTATGGGCTTTGGTAAATGTGTATACACCCCCTCCATTTCAGTCTGCCATTCTCTATACCATTTATGAGAAATTGGCTCCATTTCAGGTTTTAATTCCATCCTTGATAGTAGTTTGGATACTTCAAATCCCCTTAGAAATGCTCTAGTGAGTTGGGCAGATACTTTTAAGCTCTATGAAATCTGATGCTGGAAACATTCTGGAATTAGAGCTTATTCCCATGTATCAGCTACACACAGATTGGGCATCCGAATAGATCTCATGTTTGGAACTAATTTAGTTTTATCACACGTATGTGCTGCTTCTTACCTCCTGTCTGGTCTCTGGGACTATTCACCCTTAAAGGTTCTTTTGGCCTTGGACTCTTCGGGACCCAGGATGTTGGAGGCTATCCTCACATTGGGTCCAGGACCCTAAGATCCAGAAATTGGTTTCTCCCAAACTATCTGATTATTGGAAGCCCAATGAGGATATAGCTTCCCCTGCAGTGGTGTGAGAGGCTTGCAAAGCTCATACAAGGGGAGAGTACATATCCACAAAGAATAAGAGAGGGTAGAGGTTCATAAATATACTGTATCACCCAATATATGGTTTCTGCCCAGTAACCAAAAAACATGCATACAAAAGAGGGGGGTTGTGAAAAGAGATTCACAAAAAAGTGGTTACATCATGGACAGAATGCGATACTCAGAGTAGTTCCCAAAAATTATGCTTTATTACACAATGATTATAGACAATAGGGTAAATACCCTGGTTCACCATCACCTCAGTATGAGATAATACAAAAAGACCTAAAATCACATAAAAGCAACATCAAGACCGGTCTTATTCATTAATGTGCTGCATATGTAATGACAGAAACCTGTCTAGTACATTTGCAGCACCAACACATTGGTTACACCACCAGTAGAGGGTGTGTCAAAAAATTGTACCATCAGGTATAGTGTACTATACAATGCTATGCAATAATGGCTGATAGCAAGCACCATATATTAATAACAAAATTACCCGTAACCCAATCAAGGCAATGTGGGTGAAAAATGTAAAATATATGTAAGGATTCGGATGCTCCTATAATAACAGGATGATTGCAATACAGCCCCTATTCAGGGCATGAGTGAGTGGTGAACATGTACAAATTCACAGTGGACATGTCCATATAATTAGATGCAGAGTCAGTCATGAAAGAATCACTGTTGGTATCCTTAATAATATGAAGATGATAAAGATGGCAGGGCCCTGCTGCAAGCGGTTTCTTCACTGCAACGTGCGGGCTATAGACCACCTTAATATAGATGCTAGTATGAAACCTGCTGGCTCCTCCGTCTCTTGTAATGTATAAATGGTGCCTTGCACCTAGATAGTGAATCATATTGTCCCCATCCTGCAATAAATTGATGACAAATGGACAGTCAATCAATGTGTATTCTTGCTGATGTATGTATAGAGTGGTGAGTTAACGCCTTTTCATCTAACCGTGTGACAGTTCACTCACCACCCGAGCCATAGGTGATACTTTCTGGAAATTTCCTCCTTCTGGATTACCAGGCATAGTCCCGGGGACAGCCGCCACCATCGGGACTGTAACTGGCGGGTTCTGTTCTCCCTTTGGTGCCTTGCACAACTCGTGGCCCACAAGTATGGCCGCTTCCCTGCTGGTCAGCGTGTATGGCGCCAATGCGTGTGACCAGAGGTGACGTATCTGACGTATGACGTCAACGAGTTTCGCCGATGGGCGTATCTCACTCGGCTTCGTCAGGACCAATGACAATGACCAATGACATATCCACTATTAAGACAGTCCATAGAGAGTATGCCTCTAGAACGGTTCACGTAGAGCAGAATGAAACTGAAGCTGCAGCAAACTTTTCTGTGGATCCAGACTTCTAGGCATATTCTTGTCTGACAGGTGCTAGGAGGGCTTTGCACATCCATTACACTATGTTAACACAATCTGACACCAAGGGGTTTATTTACTAAAGCTGGAGAGTCCAAAATCAGACTCCCTTCTGCATAGAAACCAATCAGCTTCTAACCTCAGCTTGTTCAATGAAGCTTTGGCAATGAAACCTGGAAGCTGATTGGTTTCTATGCAGAAGTGAGTCTGATTTTGGACTCTCCAGCTTTAGTAAATAAACCCCCAAATGTTTGAGCAGCCGCCTCTTCGAATCTGGTGACAAAAATGGGAGTCTTTTGGCCATCCTAGTGGCAGATCCCTTTTGTCAAACAGTATTCCAGAACTTAGATTCTTGACTGGAGAACGCATCACTGGCCCTGCTGATATTTTACAGGAATTTTGTTAATATTACAGCTTGTTATATGGTGTCTCCTCATCTAGTCCTTCAAGGTCCCTGGCAGATGAATTTGGGGGATTCACCTGCCCTCCCTCTCTCCAAAGGAGGTGGGCAGCTTGGAGTTCTCCCTGACCCCTCTTGAAATAGAGGCTGCTATTTGCTTATTGCCACCCAATAAATCCCCAGGCCCTGATGGATTAACTGGGGAATGATACAAAGAATACTCACCCATATTGTTTCCTAAATTGAAAAAACTCCTGTCTGGAAGCTGATGAGCTACCTGAATCTATGTACCAGGCACATATAGTACTTTTACCAAAACATGGCAAGGATTTAACCTGTTGTTCCTCCTTTAGGCCTATTTTGCTATTGAACTATGACTTGAAAATCATTACCAAGGTTTTGGCTACTAGGCTGATGAAGGTCCTGCTATTTCTCGTTAACACTGATCAAACTGGATGCATGCCAGCTAAATCTACGGATACCAATATCTGCAGGTTCCTCACGCACCTTCCCCCTGATGATTCTGCCAATGTTGGTTGCGTTGGACATAGAAAAAGCATTTGATTCATTCCATTCATTCCTATATGATGGCAGTCCTGAAAACATTTGGTTTTGGCCCTGTTTTCCATAGATGGACTGAAATTTTATACAACCCCCATAGCACAGATTAAATTGGGAAGGAAACTCTCTTCCCCGTTTTCCATACGAAGGGGGATGAGACAGGGGTACCCTCTTTTCCGCGCCCTATTCACTTTGGCTATGGAAACCCTGGTGGAGGTGCTGAGGATGTCACATCATGGGGTAGCTGGAATTCAGGTGGGCCCCTTGGTTGAGAAACTGGCGCTATATTCCGATAACCTAATTTTATTTTTTTGTGATCCATGCTCCTCACTCTCAGAGGCTCTGCGAATTGTCGTTTGTTTTGCAGAGTTTTTTGGCCTCTTGGGACCAATTGGGACAAATCACTTATCCTCCCAGATTGACCCAGGGGCAGGAGCAGCAGCGGATCCTGATCTGCCCCTACAATGGGTGGTTACCATCTCCTATCTTGGTGTCACTATTTCCCCCCAATAAAAAGGTTTTACTAAACCTAATTTATTGCCTGCATTGCAGTGGCGTAAGCAGAAGCTGAAAGCTTGGGCCCAGTTACCTTTATCTCTTATTGGACGCAACAATCTAGTCAAAATGAAAATTCTCCCTGTGTTACTGTATTTTTTACGACACCCCCATCTGAATCCTGAGAACTTTCTTTAAGCAGTTTGACTCTATTGTATCAACTTTTTTATGACAATCCCACCCGGCCTGTTTTAGTAGGAAGTTACTTTGTAGGCTCTGGACGCAGGGAGGACTGGCATGTCCGGATTTATACACTTATTATTTAGCAGCTATGCTCACCCATGCCCATAATTGGCTAATCTTAGATGACACAAATGCCTCAGTAATACTGGAAGCAACATACTCAGACTCCTATGAAACATTATGCAATCTCCTCTACAGAGACCTCCTGTCCCCCTCTCACCCCTGCAATGCAGGCAGTCATTAAAGCTTGGTATATCACTGGACTTCAATCTAATGTTTCTAGAGGATATACACTCCACTCTGATTCAATCCTACTCTCCCGGAATTTCAGTCAATACCGGATCCTTCCTTATGGGCCACTAGTCAAATACTTAGAACATATACAGTCAGGTCCATAAATATTGGGACATCGACACAATTCTAACATTTTTGGCTCTATACACCACCACAATGGATTTGAAATGAAATGAACAAGATGTGCTTTAACTGCAGACGGTCAGCTTTAATTTGGGGGTATTTACATCCAAATCAGGTGAACGGTGTAGGAATTACAACAGTTTGCATATGTGCCTCCCACTTGTTAAGGAACCAAAAGTAATGGGACAGAATAATAATCATAAATCAAACTTTCACTTTTTAATACTTGGTTGCAAATCCTTTGCAGTCAATTACAGCCTGAAGTCTGGAACGCATAGACATCACCAGACGCTGGGTTTCATCCCTGGTGATGCTCTGCCAGGCCTCTACTGCAACTGTCTTCAGTTCCTGCTTGTTCTTGGGGCATTTTCCCTTCAGTTTTGTCTTCAGTAAGTGAAATGCATGCTCAATCAGATTCAGGTCAGGTGATTGACTTGGCCATTGCATAACATTCCACTTCTTTCCCTTAAAAAACTCTTTGGTTGCTTTTGCAGTATGCTTTGGGTCATTGTCCATCTGCACTGGGAAGCGGCATCCAATGAGTTCTGAAGCATTTGGCTGAATATGAGCAGATAATATTGCCCGAAACACTTCAGAATTCATCCTGCTGCTTTTGTCAGCAGTCACATCATCAATAAATACAAGAGAAGCAGTTCCATTGGCAGCCATACATGCCCACGCCATGACACTACCACCACCATGCTTCACTGATGAGGTGGTATGCTTAGGATCATGAGCAGTTCCTTTCCTTCTCCATACTCTTCTCTTCCCATCACTCTGGTACAAGTTGATCTTGGTCTCATCTGTCCATAGGATGTTGTTCCAGAACTGTGAAGGCTTTTTTAGATGTCGGTTGGCAAACTCTAATCTGGCCTTCCTGTTTTTGAGGCTCACCAATGGTTTACATCTTGTGGTGAACCCTCTGTATTCACTCTGGTGAAGTCTTCTCTTGATTGTTGACTTTGACACACATACACCTACCTCCTGGAGAGTGTTCTTGATCTGGCCAACTGTTGTGAAGGGTGTTTTGTTCACCAGGGAAAGAATTCTTTGGTCATCCACCACAGTTGTTTTCCGTGGTCTTCCGGGTCTTTTGGTGTTGCTGAGCTCACCGGTGCGTTCCTTCTTTTTAAGAATGTTCCAAACAGTTGTTTTGGCCACGCCTAATGTTTTTTCTATCTCTCTGATGGATTTGTTTTGTTTTTTCAGCCTAATGATGACTTGCTTCACTGATAGTGACAGCTCTTTGGATCTCATCTTGAGAGTTGACAGCAACAGATTCCAAATGCAAATAGCACACTTGAAATGAACTCTGGACCTTTTATCTGCTCATTGTAATTGGGATAATGAGGGAATAACACACACCTGGCCATGGAACCGCTGAGAAGTCAATTGTCCCATTACTTTTGAGCCCTTAATAAGTGGGAGGCACATATGCAAACTGTTGTAATTCCTACACCGTTCACCTGATTTGAATGTAAATACCCTCAAATTAAAGCTGACAGCCTGCAATTAAAGCACATCTTGTTTGTTTCATTTCAAATCCATTGTGGTGGTGTATAGAGCCAAAAATGTTAGAATTGTGTCGATGTCCCAATATTTATGGACCTGACTGTATGTGCAGGGGAAAAGCTGGTCACTCTTTAGACCCTGAAAAGTAAATTTGCCTTACCAACTCCTTTCTGCTCAGATTCTTTCACCTCCAACATGCTTTTCAGTCGCAATGTTGCAATGGGGAAGGGGGGTCCAATTGGAGTTGGATGACCTGGATGACGATTTATGTAAACCACTTTCAAAGATTTATAAAGCTTTATTACCATCCATTCATGTGAGGTTGGATGCACTGCATGCCCTGTAGCGAGCAGACGAGCCTGACCTAGATGGAGAAGATTGGGAGGACATGTGGGAGTATCCCTTCCAACAATTAATAGCAACTAGGGATAAATTGATCCAACTTAAGATTCTTCACATGATATTTTAATGCTACACATATACCAAAAAATCGGTGAAGATAAGAAGGATAGGAGCACTTACTAGGGGTATATAAGTGGCAGGTGACACTGTCTCCTGCCACTTATGTACCCCTAGTAAGTGCTCCTATCCTTCTTACCTTCACAGATTTTTTGGTATATGTGTAGCATTACAATTTATTTACATTTTATTATTTATTTACACAGTACTACCTAGACTAATCCTGGGGATTAGGTATCCCACTTGGTTGCCCCTTGGTGGTTGTTTTCATGGCGATGGTTGTTTTCATCTGTCCTTTTCTTTCTTCACTCCCGGTATGAGAGGATTGTGGAGTCATTGGCTACACTCACCTGACTAATGATTTTAATCTTGGTGGTTTTCTCACATCTTCTGCCCCCATCTGGGGCTATGTAAGTGTAAAATTATGCTTCATGAGACTGTAATTACACAGTTTGTTTGCTAGACTTATGTAAAGATTTGATACATAATGATATGTTTATCATGGGCTTTTGGAGCACTTCTGAAGAAGAGATTATGATTGGTCTCGAAATGCGTCAAGTGCAAATACATACATAACTCATTTTCCTTCATCTACTGTAAAAACCACATTTGGTGTTACAGCCATAATTTGTAACTTTATGCCTTTTACAATACTGTATAAATGAAACATGTTTTTTTAAAACTACTATTCTTTATAACATTTTTGGTTTAATTTGTGCCTTAAAAGTTCCATTGCTATGAGGGTTTTTCCACTGTATTCTTATAAGGATGATGGCATTTCTTGTATCACGCCCATTTCTCTTTTCAATCTGTAAATTTGTTCTGTTTTCTTGCTGGGCCCTTGGATTTACAAATACCTTCACAATAGAGGGGTGAGGACTCCATCAGAATATGGGCCCCAATTTCAGCAGGACTGCGTTAACATCCAATTGGCTACTGGATTAGGAGCAGTCAGGGCCTCTTGCTTGTATTTAGGGCCTTTTGCTCATCTCTGAGCATAGCAGTACATCAGCATAGCATTAAAGCAGCAGAATAGAAAATGTACCCACAATAAAATCACATAAAGTCTGAAGATAGCACCAAATTCTGAAATGTACACAAGCAGAAATACCTATTATATATCAAAACAAAAGAAAAGTATTATTTGTGCTGTGGCCCAGAACACCTCTCACAAATAGTTGGCATTATTTAATTCAGTAGAATATAAGCCAAAAGCAATCACTAAGAAAATTGAATCATCCCTGAAAATGCCAGTACAGCACCTATTCCACCTTCAAAAGAAAAAAAAAAAAACAAAACAAAGACTGCATCCAACTATCTGAGTCACAGATGTTCCAAAATAGATCAAAAGAAAAAGAACACCTTGGATAATGGGGGCATGAAGAAGTGAATGAATTAGGCTCTGAGATGTTATTCCCAGAATGCCTTACTTCATCAGTGTACAGTGAAACACATTTTTGTGCACTTGCTTTAAAGCAGCCATTCTCCTATTTGCATAGATACCTGTACATTGTTATGCTGGTTTCCTGTTGATGAATTGTGGTGGTTCACTCCTGTCAGATTTGGCCTTTTGAAACCATATTTATGATAAACGTTTCCTGATCTTGTTTTAGGCATATATGTGCTAAGGTGTGTCCATTCATTGAAGGGTATCCAGGCACAAAAAATTAATTTAAAAAAAAAAAAAACACCATTGAATGGGTCATTCAAAATAACTATAAGCATATGGTTATTAATAAGATATTAACGCTGTAATAAATATTACCAGAATAGATGAACCTTCTGAAAACTTGTGTGATTTCTGTGAAGGGTTCCCCAATCCAATGGATTCTTATGTTGTGACCTTCAGCACTAGGGTACTGTAAGCTAGCTTTCATTTGGGGCTATGGGTGGTCATAGATCTGTAGGCTTGGGAGTCTGTGTAGAAGTGGTTCTCATTCTGCATGGGTGCAGATGGGCATTAGTACAGGGGGAGGAATGCAGGTGAGCCTCAGTCTGGGGGGGTTGAAGATGGGTCCTGTTATTCTGAGGTTGTTACCTTTGTAGGGATTGTGAGCGGGGTTTAACACACTCATTGGGGACCACCATGAACATGCTTGCTGAGTCCCGCGACACAAACATGGGACCTGCATTCATGCAACATCAGCATTAAGAAGGCAACCCGACTTAGAAGAGATCTATCCACTTTGCACAGTTCTACTTGTGTACAATAAACACTTCATTGTAGAGCACTTTTCTCATGTCAGTGTACACCATCTCCTTTCCCGATGAATGCAGCATTTCTGAGAGGACACAGCAGAGCCTGTGTTCTGCTCCACCAGCACAGCCATAATTGCCACATTGCTCCCAGTGCCAATGTAAGAATCCCACCATTCACACAATGCAGACTTTGGTTGTCAATGAGTTTAACACTTTACTTGTGTCCACTTCTTTTTTCCACTGTCTTCCTGTACCTCCAGGCTAGGTCCATAGGTTCTCTGTGCTACAATGTTGGACCTGTGTATTGGCTACTGATCGTTAGGGAGGAGGTCAAGCTCACCAACCCCTTCTCTATCAGGGTTTTCATCTCCCATGCCCAGGCACTAAATTTCCACTGGCTGGCTGCTATAACATTCCACATCATTAAAGTGGTTACTGGTGGAGGTGGCAGTATGACCACCTCTCCTGCCAACTACACAGTACAATTCACCCTTTCAGGGTGGCCATCTCTAGACTCCTCTTCATCCCCTTTTTGGTACTCTGTTCTTTATAACACCATTACATGCATCCCTTTTGCTATAACTTCAGAGCAGGCACCTTTAGAAAAACTTGGAAACTTTTACTGAGAAGTTGTAAGTCAATATAGCACACAGGGTCATTATAGTCACTTCTTCCTAAACTCTATCTCTCTCTCCTATTTAGGCTGCCACAACTCATACTTTAGATTAGGGTAAAGTCCATTCAGCTCAAAGTTCTTAGTACTCTTCAGCAACCCGACTGTGCACTCTTTCAAGGGAGAAACTGTTAACTAGAAATAACATGCTGCATCAGCTCTTCCTGCTAGTTCCCATGAGGAGGCAAAAAGGCCTTGAAATGTTACCACCCCTTGTATTTATGGGTCACCAAGACAGGGCCATACCATACATATCTGGGAATTGGCAACCCAAATTCCCTCCTGGCTCTTGAGCAACTTGCTAACTCGCTAACACATTACATACAGATTAACACATACCACCCAAAATAAAGGAACTTTATTTTGTACAACAATCCCTGTAACTGCTCACAGGCTGACTGCATCAAGAAGAGGGGAAGACACCACCCACCTTAACTGCTCTATCAAATTTTATTATTGGCAGAATCATGAAACTGATACAGATGAGAAACTGTAGTGAACATTACTTATTCTGACAAACAGTGCAAAACAAAAACTGATATGTACACAGACATGTTAAATTCAGCTTTTATGTGGGTCTACTATAATTAAAGACAGACGGGGAGATTTATTAAAACTGGAGTCTGCAAAATCTGTTGCTGATCTGCATAGAAACCAATCAGCTTCAAGGTTTTTTTGACAAAGCTTATTTTAACACGCTGAAGTTAGAAGCTGATTGGCTACTACGCACAGCTGCACCAAATACTGAGTGCTCCAGTTTTAGTAAATCTCCCCTACAGTGTCACCACTGCATTTCACAACCCTGCACAACATCAATATCCTCCTTAAATCATACAGTACCATGCACTTCACTTTCAACATGACTATCCTAACAACTTTGCCCCAGCATATGCAGGATACTCAGAAGATCTCATTGTAACACATGACAGTGCAAACACACTCAGTATTTCCCCTGATGCTTCTGAGAGGCATCACCATGCTCTCCAGCAGAGCTGCAAAGCAAGAAATTGGGGGTGTTCACATGTACAGAAGTTACCAAACGCAACCTATTCAAATGAATGGGGCTTCTCTGCAACCACTGCTTCTCAGAGGTGTGGCATGCCTTGCTGCATGTGTAAACATGCCTAAGAACAACTCCTTAGAGTACAGTTATAGGCTTTTCTTTAGTCTTGCAAATTTAAATGTTATCTGAGGAACACATTAAAATATTGTGTAATAATTATCATGAAACGTGAATATATGTGAAATTCAGCTAAGCCTTCTTTTAGTACCTCTCACCTTGCAGCTTTTAGCTAGGCTTTCAAATTTTTGAGTTCATCTGAAAGGTTTTATTTATGAAAATGGGCTTTCTGTATGCATAATATATCACAGTTAGATTTTACTGTGTGCTACTGCAACGTAGAATGTTTGAATGGCCTTTTTGGTTCTTTAAAATTCAAATGGGTGATTGTTACCACCATCTTACAATAAGGATGTAACTGCTAATGAATCCTCCCTGAATGATGAACAGAGCTTTTAGGATTTTATAGCCAACTTTGATCATGCTAACTCAGAAAATAAATAGCCAGCATAAATCAAGAAGTAAAAAGAAACTTACACAATGGCTATAAGTAAAAAATTAAACTACGTCTTGAATATTTAGCACCAATCTATGATTAAAGCTGAGAAAATGCATGACATTATCATTGTTAGAGTGGGGGTAGCAAAAAAATAAAATGAACGATAAAGGACCGTAAGGGAAAATTTCTTCTCTCTCATACACTTTTCAAACTTAAATTGCTGTGATATTCTGGAAGTTAAAAATAATGCTCCTTCCTTATGAGGCTTCATACACTATGGTGTGAAGTCAGGCATTACATGAGAAAAAGATTGCAATTGTTTGTGAATTTATTTTTCCAAGTTAGTGTGAGTGAAAAATTACAGCATGTCATTTTACACACAAAACTTGTGAGGTTTTATGAAAAAGTTTTTCCTAATAATAATTCATAAATGTGGAAAAAATTAAACCCAAAAAACCAAAATGAAATTAAATAGATAAAATAATATAAATCTCAAACATTAAATATACTAGCTGCTAGACATCCATGACTCTCATAATAGTCAGTAATGGTAATAACATAAAAAACAGCTTCAGCACTAGTAATCAACATATCTCACTCCATAGTGCAATAATGCATTCAAACTAATACATTACATGAAACTTGCAATTTTAAATAGTGATAATAAAGTCCTTCATAATAATGATGTTAATAATGTGCTGTGTCCTTACATTTCATTTCTTTAAATTCCAAGACACATCCTGTGTTTATACTGGTAACACCACCACCAGTGACCACCATCAGTTGTGCACTCACCTCCACTATTTGACCTCACTATCTATGCCTGGTCAAACCATCACTTTTGTCCCTTAGGATGGACCCAGATGGATTGCTCAGAATGGCGCTGTAAGCATCTTCAACCTAGAGATCCATTCCACCTTAACCACTCACCCTTCAGAAGATTTACCACCTTCATGACCAAGCCATTTTTTGCTATTCAGCACTGCACTAGTTCAACTGGTAATTGCGCGGTCATGGCGCTGTAAGCATCTTCAACATAGAGATCCATTCCACCTTAACCACTCACCCTTCGGAAGATTTACCACCTTCATGACCAAGCCATTTTTTGCTATTCAGCACTGCACTAGTTCAACTGGTAATTGCGCGGTCATGCAACGCTATACCCAAACTAAATTTGTGTCCTTTTTTCACACAAATAGAGTTTTCTTTTGGTGGTATTTAATCACCACTGGGTTTTTTCTTTTTTGTGATATAAAAGAAAACATTTTGAAAAAAAAACAATATTTTCTACTTTTGGTTATAAAAAATATACAGTAAACTCAAAGTTATTCATAAATTTAGGTCAAATTTTGTTTCGGCTACATGTCTTTGGTAAAAAAAATCACAATACCTGTATATCAATTTGCGTGAATGTTATAGCGTCTACAAACTATGGTGTATATATGAGAATATACGCAGCTTTAACTTTCTGACTGCCAATCACATTTCTTGAGGTGCTAAAATTCCAGGGCAGTACACCCCCCAATAACCCCTTTTTGGAAAGCAGACACCCCAAGGAATTTGCTGAGAGATGTGTTGAGTCCATGGAAGATTCTATTTTTTGGCACAAATATTTAGAAAATGACAAAAAAAGTATTTATTTTTTTTCTTTTACACAAAATTGTCACTTAAATGATGTATTGCTCATGAGTTCCATGGGTGTATGTGGAATAACACCCCAAAACACATTCTGCTACTTCTCCCAAGTATGGGGATACCACATGTGAGAGACTTTTTGGCAGCCTAGCTACACACAGGCCCCGAAAATCCAGTGACCACCTCCAGATTTTTAAAGGGCATATTTCCTCATGTCCCTTCCTCAATACTTATCACAGATTCGGAGGCCCTAAAATGACAGGTTAGTACAAACACCGCCCACCCCAAATGACCCCTTTTTGGAAAGTAGACACACCAAGGAATTTGATATGAGGCATGGGGAGTATTTTTGTAGACAATATTTCTGTCACAGGGTTTGAAAAAGAATAAAAGAAAAGGAAAAATACATTTTAGTTTTCTTTCTTCGTTTTCCAAAAACTTGTGGCAACAAATGAGATCTGAAAAGTCATCATACCCCTTAGCAAAAACCTGAAGAGTCTACTTTCCAAAAAGCGGTCATTTGGGGGGGAGCGGGTGCTTCTACTATCCAGGGCTAACATTAGAAGCTTATGCCACACATCACTTACTCTTCTAACCACTTGAAGAGCAAGCCTTTTCTTCTGACACTTTTTGTTTACATGAAAAAACATTCTTTTTTTGCAAGAAAATTACTTTGAACCCCCAAACATTATATATATTTTTTAAAGCAGAGAACCTAGAGAATAAAATGGTGGGTGTTGAAATTTTTTGTCACACAGTATTTGCACAATTTTTTTGGAACAAATACACTTTTTAGAACTTTAATGCACAAAAACACAATATTTTGCCCAATTGTTTGTTACAATATAAAAGATGATATTACGCTGAGTAAATGGATACCAAACATGACATGCTTTAAAATTGCACATGTCTGTGCAACGGCGACAAACTATGTACATTTTTATTATCCATAGGCGATATTTTAAAAGCCTTTATAGGTCACCACTTTAGATTTACACAGGAGGTCTAGTGCTAGAATTACTGCTCTCAATCTGACGTTCATGGTGATACCTCACATGCATGGTGCAATCTCTGTTTACATACAGACATGGGACCGCCGCTTGCATTTGCCTTTGCACGTGGACACAGGGGCGGGGGGGGGTGAATCTTTTTATATTATTATTTATTTAGATTTTTTTTTTTTATTTTTACACTGTCCCTTTCATTTTTTTTTATGATCACTTTTATTATCCCAGGGAATATAAATATCCCCTGTCATAGCAATAAGCAGTGACAGGCACTCTTTTCTGAGAAATCTGGGGTATATTAGACTCTAGATCTCTCCTCTGCCCCTAAAGCATCTAATCACACCAAGATCAGTGTGATCAGATACTTTACCAATTTTATGGCGCTGTTTATATTCGGCGTAACGGAAATGATGAAATACTCAAAGTCTCCGTTTTCTTAGTCTATAGAGATGACTGGAGGCATTCCAATCTTTGATCAGCTCTATGGTCAGCCAGCGGAACTGCCAGCTGCATTCTCGGATTCCTCTGTGAGATGGGAGAGCCTAAGAAAACAGTGAAAAGAGGCCTTCCCTTCCTGATGCTTGGAAAAGCAATCCAGTGGCTAATTAGCTGCTAGGATTGTTTTTACATGAAAACTGACTACCTGCTGAAAAAAACATCAGGATGATGCCTGTAGTCGCAGGCATCATCCCAGTATAACCACTAAAGGTCCAATGACGTACCAGTATGTTGCTGGTCCTTGTTGGGCATATATGTAACAGCAGAGAACATGGACATATGATTAATTGGGCTTGTGGACCAGTATGACCATAATTCATTCTTTTTTGTAATACCCATGTTGAGGGTTAGGCCCAAAAAAGTTTTAAATTCAGAAACCGTGATAGGTTTCCATGCAAATTGTCTGGCAAAATCTGAATTTGAGTGGGTGGTGATCTATTGTGTGTATAAATTGCCTTGGTCCACAATCAATTGATACAAATGTTCTGTGAAAAACTGGAGGGTCTAAATGCTAGCGCTGGAAGCAAATGGGGCTGATCCTGCTAAAACTGTATTTTTGGGGACACTATACAAAGGAGGCACTAGTATAGTTCTGCTCATAATCAATATATTGATCTTTACAAACACTATACTAGTAATGGTGGAGATCAGTGACCTATAGCATGAGTGTGATAGTGTGCGGGCAATCTAATGTAAACAGACCCTGGCTAGGAGGGGAGCTTACAGACTCTGATGTTATCTCATGTTGCTAGTGGAAGTAATACAGTGATTAGTGAAAAATTCTATATACTGAGACTGTACTAATGGCACTAGCTGGGTGACAGGGTGATCAAAAAGTTAATAAGGGTGATCAAATGGTTAAATGTGCTAATCTAATGTATGTGTCACGTACCTGGTGGGGGAGCCTGAAGTGGAGATGAGGGCATCCTCTTACAACTCCAGCCAGTGCCCCTGATAGAGCAAACAGAAGGCACAAAGCCAGGAGTGGCACGAGTGCCTGGCCGGTCTGCGGTGACAGCTGATAGGTGGATAGCCCAGACAACCAGGATGCAGGTAAGTTACGGATGCAGGTGCGCGGGAGTAGCAGCAGGAAGGTATAGCAGGAACTTGACAACTGCAGACAACTGGTAGTCACAGGCAGGAGAAGTAGCAGAGTCAGAAAAGCCTAGTCAGGATCAATCAGGCAGATCAGGTACAGGGAGCAGGCAAGCGGATAGTCAAAGGATAAGCTGGGTCAAAGGATAATCATAGTCAAGACAGGTCAGGTTGGCAACAGGATCAGGATACAATGGCAGCAAGCAACAGAACATGGCAGACCAGAAGGCAAGGACTCTTAGTGCAGCAGAGGTTTAAATAGGCCTCCTGGTGTCAGTTCAGTGGCACACCCACATGCGCATGTGCACGGGCACGTCCAGCGGGCACCAGGGGTTGGCACATAGATGTGCGCTTAAGCAATTTCTCCTTTCCCTGACAGTTTGTGTAAAATGTAGTGCTTTACTCAGTGCCGTGCTCGCTCGTCTCTGCCTGGACTGGCATAGGGTGCAGCAGGGGAGGTCGCACAAATGAGCTTGCACACCCGGAAATAGAAAGCAACGTAAGGGTACGTCGCTTTACCCAGAGCCTCCATGTGGGTGGGCAAGCAGCAAGTAATAAAAAAAAGAATTCTCTCATTATTTTATTTTTTTAAAACATTATTTATTTTTTTAATACTTTCATCAGAGTCCTACAATGTTACATTGTACTACTCTGGGTGGGTGCTCAGTGTTTTTTTTTTTACACTTTGCATTGCAGGAGCAATTAACATTAATAGGTTAATAGCAATAAAGGTCCTTAACGAATTGAGCTCTGTAATTTCAAAGCCATTGTTTCTAATTTTTAGGGACTCTTTAATGACTGGCATAGTACCACTGGATTGATGTAAGGCCAATGTAGTGCCAATATTTAAAAAGGTGTCAAAATCTTTACCAAGTAATTATAGACCTGTTAGTTTAACTTCTACAGTTGGGAAGATACTGGAGAGTTTAATAAAAGATCACATAGATGAGTTCTTGCTGGAAAAAATATTTTAAGCAACAGACACCATGGATTCATGAAAGGCAGAAATTGTCAAACAAATCTGATTTCTTTTTATGAGGGGATGAGCAAAACTTTGGACAGAGGGGTGGCAGTGGATGTGGTATACGTGGATTTTGCAAAAGCATTTGACACAGTTCCCCACCAATAGCTAATGTGTAAGGTAAAGTCTACAGGCTTGGAAAAATCTGTATGTAAATGGATAGGAAACTGGCTAAAAGATCATATTCAAAGAGTAGTGGTTAATGATTCATACGCTGAATGGTCTAGGGTCGTCAGTGGTGTACCCCAAGGTTCAGTGTTGGGACCCTTACTTTTTAATATATTTATAAATGATATAGGGTCTGGGATTAAAAATACCATTTCAAACTTTGCAGATGACACCAAGCTTTGCAGTGGAATAACGTCCTTACAGGATGTCTTCAACTTACAAGCTGACCTCAGTGCACTGTTTAATTGGGCAACTATGTGGCAAATGAGGTTTAATGTTGATAAATGTAAGGTTATGCACTTGGGGGCTAAGAATATGCATGCATCATACATACTAGGGGGAGTACAACTGGGGGAATCAATGGTAGAGGAGGATCTGGGGGTTCGGGTAGATCACAAGCTTAATAATGGCATGCAATGCCAAGCTGCATTTTCTAAAGTGAGCAAAATCCTCTCTTGTATTAAAAGAGGTATAGACTCCAGAGAGAGAGATATCATATTACCCCTGTACAAATCATTAGTTAAACCTCATCTGGAATATGCAGTTCAGTTTTGGGCACCAATTCACAAAAAGAACATTGGGGAACTTGAGAAAGTACAGAGAAAGGCAACCAAACTGATACAAGGCATGGAGGAGATCAGCTATGAGGAAAGAACCAAAGAAAAATAAAAAAGGCCAAATTGCAGACTTTAGAGGCACTGCAACAAAGATATGTTTAAAATCACTTTATTGTAGAAATGTAGACCATTACATAGCAATTACATACATATTATTCCGCTAAG
The DNA here is from genome assembly GCF_062004578.1 of Staurois parvus. NCBI lineage: Eukaryota > Metazoa > Chordata > Amphibia > Anura > Ranidae > Staurois > Staurois parvus. The sequence continues at coordinate 5,733,169 of NW_028317811.1, read as the reverse complement.
AAGACCCCCAAAAGGAAAGGGGGGTTGAGTATGTTCTGCTGATTACAAAAGTCGTCAAAAATTATTAAAATTGACACAAATGTACCGTAACCCTGTAAAGGTAACAAAAGATATAAATCAACTGTTGATATTGGTAATTACTTGATAGTTACTCTGTAGTTACTCGACATGTTTTGCGAGAGTATCGCTTCTTCAAGAGTTACTACATAAAAAAAGGATTGAATATAAATATAGCATGATGTCACATAGTATAGAATTATTTGTTAATTATATAGATCCAAAAATACCGTGAGGTATCAGCTACAGATCAGAAAGTGTGTTGGGATAAATGATGGTAATGCATGGAACAGCCATGTGTCAGGCAAGTCAGCAGGGGGATCCCACAAGGATGAAACACCACTTGGCAGTTCCTATAAAGGGGGGGTTTCTTGAGATCTAAAAGAGGTATATAGATCATAAAATACATATATCCCTTCCTCAATCCAGATAGCAATATAATAAGGGTCAAAAAATGTGTTATGCTAACCTTCCAAAGATATAGGCTGTTATATATATATATATATATATATATATATATATATATATATATATATATATAAAACTGGTGCCATTTTGTTGTAGCCCATCACATTAACTTATCTTGGGGGCACCATTTTCTTGTGGCTTACCATCCCAAATATATGCTTAACTCTCCAATGATATACAAATGTCTAAACTTTGATATTCTTATATTGCACAAGTTTTAATAAACCTTCATAAACAATACAGTGGATATAAAAAGTCTACACACCCCTGTTAAAATGTCAGGTTTCTGTAATGTAAAAAAATGAGACAAAGATAAATCATGTCAGAACTTTTTCCTCCTTTAGTGTGACCAATAAGCTGTACAACTCAGTTGAAAAACAAACTGAAATATTTTAGGGGGGGGAGTAAACAAAAAAAACTAAAATAATGTGGTTGCATAAATGTGCACACCCTCTTATAACTGGGGATGTAGCTGTGTTCAGAATTAAACAATAACATTCAAAATTGTGTTAAATAGGAGTCAGTACACACCTACCATCATTTAAAGTGCCTCTGATTAACCCCAGATAAAGTTCAGCTGTTCTAGTAGGTATTTCCTGACATTTTCTTAGTCGCATCCTACAGCAAAAGCAATGGTCCACAGAGAGCTTCCAAAGCAACAGAGAGATCTCATTGTTAAAAGGTATTAGTCAGGAGAAGGGTACAAAAGAATTTCCAAGGCATTAGATATACCATGGAACACAGTGAAGACAGTCATCATCAAGTGTAGAAAATATGACGCAACAGTGACATTACTAAGAACTGGAAGTCCCTCCAAAACTGATGAAAAGACAAGAAGAAAACTGGTCTGGGAGGCTGTCAGCAACATTAAAGGAGCTGCAGGAATATCTGGCAAGTACTGGCTGTGTGGTACATGTGACAACAATCTCCCGTATTCTTCATATGTCTGGGCTATGGGGTAGAGTGGCAAAATGGAAGCTTTTTCTTATGAAGAAAACATCCAAGCCCAGCAAAATTTTTGCAAAAACACATCTGAACTCTCCCAAAAGTATGTGGGAAATTGTGTTATGGTCTGATGAAACCAAGGTTGAACTTTTTGGCCATAATTCCAAAAGATATGTTTGGTGCAAAAACAACACTGCACATCACCATAAGAACACCATACCCACAGTGAAGCATGGTGGTGGCAGCATCATGCTTTGGTGCTGTTTTTCTTCAGCTGGAACTGGGGCCTTAGTCAAGGTAGAGGGAATTATGAAGAGTTCCAAATACCAGTCAGTATTGGCACAAAACCTTCAGGCTTCTGCTAGAAATCTGTACATGAAGAGGAACTGCATCTTTCAGCATGACAACAACCCAAAGCATACATCCAAATCAACAAAGGAATGGCTTCACCAGAAGAAGATTAAAGTTTTGGAATGGCTCAGCCAGAGCCCAGACCTGAACCCGGTCAAACACTTACAGAGGGGGTCATAAAACTGTTGGATAATGAGTGAGGAATCCCATGTCCAAATTAATGCCGCTATCTCTTGTGTCAAATAGAATTATCATTCTTAGTTCAAAAGTTTTCCTTTCCTGAATAGATTTGAAATTTCCTTTAAGAACTAAAATATTGAGGTCTTCCATAGTGTGGTCTGGTTGTGCGAAGTGGTGTCCCACAGGTGTGCAAAAGTCATCTTCTTTATGTTAGTTGACGGTATGTCTGTGCAAATTCATCCTTGTTTGCAACTTCTGTCCTGTTTTGCCAACATAAGATCCTTTGCTGCATTTTCTGCACTGGATATGGTACACAACATTACTAGAGGTGCAGCTGTATGATCCAGAGATATTGAAGATCCCTTTTGAGTGTCTGACACTTTTTGATGGATTGATTTGGTTGCACAGTTTGCAGCGGTTTTTTTTGGATGTGGAACTCATGAAATATAGAAATGATATCAAAACGAAAACCTTTTCTTGTTCAAACATTTTTTATTAACAAGATAGAAAACTTTAACAACACAAACAAGGAGACTTTGTTGATGTACATTGGACATTGAAGAGGCAGTAGGACAATGAAGAAAAATAAATGAGGATCACAGTACAGATGTCTATACAATTCTAGCAAAGCAGGAACATAAGAATCGGCAATAAATAACATTATCGTCCCAGCCAATCGAAATAACGTCTCCTAAGTGCATTGAAGAAGTAGGGGGAAGTTTGGAGAGGGATTAGATGGGGGAGGAAGGGAGGGTATGGGAAGAGGAGCAATAACAATGACTCCATGAACAATCGACTAATTTACAGCAGACTCTGCGTGTTGCCCACGAAGGACTATTGACAGTATCCTAGGTGCACAGCACAGAAATCAAGGGAGAAGGAGTGATTCATCAAAGTGAGGTGGGAGGAAGTGCTCTACCCAGGGCTTCCATATGTGCAAAAATTTAGGGATCGTGTCTAGAATTGTGGCTTCCACCTTTGCATGTATCATGGCTTGTGTTACTCTGGTTTTGACAGCAGCAACACTAAGGGTGGCGGATTTCCAGGATTTCGCTATAACCTGCTTAGCCACTGTTGTGACTTGCATAAGGAGCTTAAATTGCAAGTTGGAGACTCCAGGGGGGCACTGATTAAGTAGGGCTGTTGTTGGATCAGGTCGTAGAGTGATAGCGCTAAGTGTAGATAGCATAGTGAACATTTCATCCCAAAAGACTCGGGCCACTGAGAATTCCCACCACATATGGTAGTGTGTCCCTAAGTCTGTACAGCCTCTAAAACAGTTGGGCGAGTAATTAGGGGTAAATTTTGCGATTCTCGCTGGGACCAAGTACCAGCGGGTTAAAACTTTATAATTCGTTTCCAATGCTACAATGTTCTGCGAAGATGATTTTGTGTTAGCCCAAATGTGATCCCAGTCAGATGGGTCAAGCTTCTTACCTAAATCCACTTCTCACTTATGGGTATACAGAGGGGGAGACGTGGTAATCGAAGTAGTGAAGAGTGAATATAAGCAAGAAATAAGCCCACGTCTATGGGGGTCTTTGTAGCACGCTCGTTCAAAGAAAGACATAGCATCTGGCCGATTCGGTGTTGTTGCGTAGGGAGCGTAAAAGTGTTGTAGCTGTAAGTATCTGAATATCTCGGAAGCTGGGAGGCCATGTGTTTCCCTCAGTGAGGCAAAGGATTTAAACTTATTCCTCTGCAGGAAGTGATGCGTGCGGAGTAAATTAGAAGAGGACCAGACTTTGAATAAAAGGGGCGTCTGCCAGGCCGGGGGAAAAGCTGGGTTTCGTAAAAACGAGAGCAGAGGATTATGTAGCGATTGGAGGGGATATCGGGTTTTCAGTTTATCCCATAAGGATAAAAAGTGAGAAGTGATGGGGTTGGTTATAGAACGGCGGTCTATAGGCCTCAACCAGAGTAAGTTAGCTGTAGATAAGGGGTCACATTCTATTGATTCAAGAGCAACCCATTGTGGGATTTCAAAGGTTGCATGATACTTAGGTAGTTGGGCTATATGCGCTGCTTGATAGTATTTGCTGATGTCAGGTAGGCCAAGACCACCATTGAGCTTAGGACGGTATAGGGTGGAGCGAGGTATACGCGGACGAGTATTACCCCATACATAGGAAAAAATGCGACGCTGTAGTGTGCGGAGGTAGTGAGGAGGGACTGGGAGGACTCTAAATAGGTATAGAATTTTTGGGAGGATTGACATCTTGATAACTGCTAGCCATGCGAGGGGTAAGGAAGACCATTTGGTCAAAAGGGCAGAAAGATGGTTTAGCATCGGAAGATAATTAGCTGCGTAAAGGTCTGATAACTTAGGGGTCAGTTTAATGCCCAGGAACGGGATATGACAGTGCGACCAAGGAAATGGTAGAATCTGCTTTAGGTGCCTCAGCTCTGAAGGGGGGAGAGAGATGTTGAGTGCTGTAGATTTAGTAGGGTTTATTATCAAACCAGAGAGCGAGCCAAACGCCTCGAGAAGCCGGAGTAGAGAAGGGGTGGAAGTCAATGGGGATGTGAGAAAGAGCAAGACGTCATCCGCGAAGAGACATAGCTTATGATGCATGCCTCCTATCTCAAGTCCCCTGATATCCGGGTTAGCTCTAATTAAGAGGGCCAGAGGCTCTATAGCCAGGGCAAAGAGCAGAGGGGACAGAGGGCAGCCTTGGAGATCGGGAACCGAGCCGACCTGTGTCCCAGATACCTAATTCTGGCCGAGGGCTCTCGATATAGCGAGAAGATCCAGGTTAAGAAATGTGGGCCAAAACCCCAACGACGCAATATATAGCCGAGGTATGGCCATGAGACTGTATCAAATGCTTTCCGGATATCTAGGGACAGGAAACAGGCGGGAATATTGCGAGACCTAGCTAAGTTAGCCAAAAGAGATGCACATCTGATGTTATCTCCCGCTTGCCTAGTTGGGATAAAGCCCACTTGGTCGTTAAGAATTAGAGAGCCAATACAGAGGTTAAGACGTGAAGAGAGGATTTTAGCTAACAGTTTAACGTCAATGTTGAGGAGAGAGATTGGCCTATAATTGGACCACTGCGTATCGTCAGAATTCGGCTTTGGGATCATTGAAATGTTCGCCTGTACTGTGTCATGGTTAAAAATTTGGCCAGACAGTAGAGCGTTAAAGGCATTAGTGAGGATAGGTGTAAGGAGGTGAGCAAATTTTTTGTAATAAGTAGCTGAGAAGCCATCTGGTCCTGGGCGCTTACGTAGCTTCAAATTTTTAATTGCGTCTAAGGTTTCAGCTAGGGAGATGGGTCGCTCAAGTGCCTCAAACTGGCACTCTGAAAGTTTCGGGAAGGAAATGGAGGTTAGAAGGGTATCTGCTTGCGTGGGGTCAAAGGGTGTAGAAGATGAGTAAAGCTGTGACAAGTGTTTATGGAAAATCTGTAGAATGTGTTCTGGGTTACTAGTGAGGTTGCCAGAAGAAGTGCGTATCCGTATAGGTCTAGTGAGTTGGTCAAGCCTACGAAGTGAGAGGGCCAGGAATGTATTGGGTTTATTCGCCTTGGTGTAATATTTGTGTCTAGATCTACGGAGCAAGAGTTCAGCTTGATCTGTGAGAAAAAGATCTAGAGCCAATCTAGAACGTTCCAGGGTCTCACGATTGGCAGGCGTAGGAGCAGCCTGGAAGGCTTGATGGGAATGATCGTAGGTTTGCTCTAGCATGAGACGTTGCTGTCTTTTTCTTTTATTTAAGAAGGATGCTTTACTAATGCAGAACCCTCGCAAAACCGGTTTATGCGCTTCCCAAAGCAGGAGAGGAGAAATATCAGGTGATTGGTTAAGAGAAAAGTAGTCTTTAAGGGCTGCTTCAATTTCTAGACAGTGAGCTGGGTTTGCAAGCAGGTTATCGTTAATAATCCAAGAGGGTTCAGCGGGGGATGGGGCCAAGGAAGTCATAGCCGTAAATACAGAGCAATGATCAGACCAAGGTATTGGAATAATTTCAGAAGTCAGGAGCCGGGGGGTAGAGACGGTGGTAAGGAAAATATGATCTATCCTGGAGAATGACTGGTGGGGATGAGAATAAAAGGTATATTGGCGTTTTGCCGGGTTGAGTTCTCGCCATGTATCTATCAAGGAGTAACGGTGTAGAATGGCTTGGAAAGTTTGTTTAGAGGCAGGGGCAGAAGATGGTTGAGGGGATTTATCGAGGAAGGGATATACTACACTATTAGAGTCTCCGCAAACAATTAAAGTTTCGCGCTTATGATGGTCTATAATCGAGAGTATATGGGAAATAAATGGTAAAGGGTCTTGGTTTGGGGCATAGTATGCAACAATGATGACATCTATGTCCAAGAGTTGCCCAACTAACAGGAGGTAACGGCCCTCCGGGTCTTTGATTTCGGTGCCTAGCGTGAAGGGTGTTGTGCGATGAAAGGCTATCAGTACCCCCCTGCGTTTGGTGGTGGCAGAGGCTGTATAGACCTGAGGATATCAGCGGCCAAAAAACTTAGGAGTGGAGTTGGGAGTGAAGTGTGTTTCCTGTAGACAAACCACGTGAGCTTTAAGCGTAGCAAAGGTTCGGAAGGCCTTATTACGTTTCTGTGGGATGTTGAGGCCCTGCACGTTCAGGGTAAGGATATTTAACGAACCCATGAGGAAAGCGCATAGTGGTTAAGATAGCCTCTTACTACTTCCCAAGGTGGAGCCTGATGGGGGATGAGGGCATTGTGGAGTGTGTCGTGCAGAGTCTTGAAGTCATGTTGGAGGGAGGGAGGAGGGGTACGATATGGGAGAGGTAACAGGAAAGAGGGGGTGTAAGAGGCCATTTAAGGCCTAAAAGATGGGTTCCCAAGGACACCCTGAGTCAGGGTGGGCTAGGGAACAATAGTAGCCCAAGCGTTATTAAATAACCAATAACACAGGGGCTAGGTAGGAGTGTGCAGGTACACGGTCCGTGAGGATGACAGCAACTTGATTGATAAAAGGTGGCGAGGTCCCGGTAGAAAACAAAAAAAACAGGTACATAGAGAAAATACATTTATGAAGATCACGCTATCCCAGACTCAGACGGCATTAGCAGTATCCGTAAGACATCATAGGGGAAGGGGTGTGGCGTCACATGCCGTCAGAGCCTAGGCTCCCAAACAAACTAACCCGAAGTGGGACCCTGAGGAGGGAGGGAGCTGAACAATTCCCAGGTAATGGGGCAACCAAAATTTAACAGGTAGAGGGAGAGAGGATATTGACGGTATTGACCGCAACGACAGCAAGGGCAGTCAAAGAAGTACACCGTTTGGTGTGTGTGTCCAAAATAAAGTGGAGAGAAGAAAGATAAACATGAGACACAGTTCAGTCCATGGTATCTTGTGAAGATAGACCCGGAGATAAAAAGCGGCCTCGTTTGTGGAGGTTGAGTGGGCCTGCAGTGGCACGCGTGGGGAGGGACTTCCGCAGCGAGCAGGATGTGGACCTCCGCTTGGTGCTTTCTGAAGGCATCGCTGAGGAATGCAGTTGTAAGATCCGCAGGGTGTCTAGTAGGTCTTCTGGAGTCTTACAGGTGTAATCCCGGGATTGGTAACGGAATCGTACTGCAAAGGGGAAGCTCCACCTATATGGTATAGCGTGTTGTTGAAGTGCTTGTAGGTGGGGTTTCATAGCCCGGCACTTGGTGATTGTTGTGGGGCTCAGATCTTGAAATAACTGGTATGTATGACCTTGGAACTGTAGAGACTCTGCGTTACGGGTGGCTTGTAGGAGTTGCTGCTTGGTGCGGAAAAAGTGGAGCTTGGCTATAATGTCACGTGGTGGACCATCCGTGCGTCGTAGTGCTAGCGCCCTGTGTACTCTATCCAATTCTAATCTTTCGATTGGGATAGCTGGGGCAAGCTCTTGGAATAGAGCTGTTACCGTTGATTGGAGATCGACGATCGTTTCCGGGAGGCCACGAATACGCAGATTTGAGCGTCGAGCCCGGTTTTCAAAGTCCTCCAGTCGTGTCAATAGTGTTGCGTTTTTGTCTCGCAGAAGGTCAAGGTCATCCGTATGTGTCTGAAGCGTGACATCAAGACCATCTACTCTCTGCTCAAGGTCCGCAGTGCGTTGCCCTAGCTCACGGACTTCCCTAGACAGCGTAGCAGTGATGCGGTCCGAGGTTTGCTTCAAAGCTTTGCGTAGCATTTTTTCAAAGCGGGTCAACAGGTCAGGGGTTGTAAGGTCATGCGTCAGGGCTTGTGCAGGGACATCTGTTTCAGTGTCAGACTCACCCTCAGACGTACAGGGATGGCTGGGCTGCGGATCCTGCAGAGCTGCATAGGTACCTGTCCCTTTCTTGCTTCCATGTGCTGGGGCGGTGGCCATCTTTGTGGAGTCCTTTGCCAGGGCCTCCTTGATTGATTTAGTAGAAGGGGGGACCTGGTGCCGGGGTGCCCCCTTAACCATTCTGCTGCCTGTCAGTCGGGGGGGCTGTTATGATGTTCTCAGCCCCCCTTTTCTCTCTTTCCTCTGCTTAGGTGCACAGGTGCAGTATAGGCTGTGGTGGGCGGGCCTGTGCGGAACTCGCCGCAGGGACACGTGTCCCGTCGGATTTCTCCGACCTGGTGCAGGGGATCCGCCGCAGACCCTGGGAGGATTGCTGCTGGAGTCGGGTCCCTCTGGGGTGTATTGCGGGCTGGGACCCGCTGCTTAGCGGTGCCATCACCCGACGGGGAGACGGAGCCTCAACGGGACATGTCCGTCCGCCGGCCGCGCATGCGCACTCTGAAAACAAAAACCTTTTATAAAAATACTGATAGAAATACATATATAAACCTTCTGATAGTTGTCAATATAAACCTTGGCTTAGCAATGTCCCAAGAGGACAATTTATGAGAATTAAAAGAAATTGTACCACAAAATGTGTTTATGAACAACAATCAGCTATCATAGCCCAGAGGTTTGGAGAAAAAAGATATAGTGAAGGATTTATTGAGAAAGAAAGTGTAAAAGTGGGAAATATGAGCAGTGAAGAGCTGATTAGGGATAAAACAAGAGATTTTCAAATTAAAAATCAAGATGTGGCTGTGGTGTTAAATTATAATACTCAATATAAGAAGGTAGAACAGATTATAAAAAATATTGTCCAATATTAAAACAGAATAAACACTTAAAAACGGTAATCTTTGACAAACCAAGGTTCATTTACAAAAATGCTCCAACTCTTAGAGACAAACTAGTAAAAAAATGTGGTGGACACCACTCGGTATGGATGTTTGTCTTTTTTCAATGGGAAGGGGTTCTACAAATGGTGTTGGTCTTATAGTTGTTGTAGGGTAAGAGAAAATAAAAGGAGGAGAAGTGCTTTTGATAGTCACACCACAGGGAGAGTTTAAAATATTAACGATTTAATCTCATGTGATACTGTAGGGGTAGTGTATGGTATATTTTGTCCATGTGGTTATCAGTATGTTGGGAGGACCAAAAGAGCTCTTAAAGATCGCATAAAAGAACAGTATATAATATTAGCATCGGGCATCCAAAACACTAACTCGCCAAGCAATTTCTGGAAGTACATAATAAAGATTATACTAAGTTACAATTTTGGGGGATTGAAACCTGTAAAAGGAAGTGGAGAGAGGGAAATAAAATCAGGGATTTGAGCAAAAAGTAATCCTATTGGATTCATGAGCTTAAAACACCTTAGCACCACGTGGTCTGAATAAGAAATTTGATTGAAATAGTTTTTGAGTGATTTCTAAGCATTTTCAGTATTTGCAGCTCAGGTGAACTAGAGGCCTATACAGATTTAATATTTTTTTTATTTTATTTTAATTTTATTTTCATTTTTTATTTTATTATGTATTTTATATTTTTCATTTTATTTTTATATATAAATGTATTTGATGTTTTAAGTTTAGTGATTTAAGTAAGTGATATTCACCGGCATTTGGATATATTTGAGCATCATGGGTATGTTTAGTTCCATAGTGAGTGGTTTGGGAATATTACTACTCATTATTTTATCTGCAATATATTGGTTATATGTTATATTTATTGTGGCATTTATATATTGTTTATGAAGGTTTAGAAAAACTTGTGCAATATAAGCATATTAAAGTTTAGTAATTTGTACATTACTGGAGAGTTAGGCATATATTCGGGATGGTAAGCCACAAGAAAATGGCGCCCACAAGCTAAGTTAATGTGACGTGCTACAACAAAATGGCGCTGGTTTTATCGATCTATCTATCTATCTATCTATCTATCTATCTATCTATCTATCTGTTTATCGTGAGCAGCATGCGGTCCCATCAAATCCCCCTGAGAAAGTTATGTGCGGTGATGAAACTCGTAGGAGTGGGACCTTGGTTGAAGTTGCGCTGATCGTTCAGAGACACTAGTGTGGCAACTGTTTGGTGCTCACATGCGAATTTGTACAAGTTTGCTAAAATTGTGAACTTTTAAGCTGTATACACCTGGTGCAACTTAAATTTGAGTGTATTTAAATATGTTTGAGGAGTAAATAAAAAATTGTTATAAAGGATAAAGCACTATGTTAGTGTAATCTGTTTACATGTGGCGGAGTAGAGATTAAAGTGGAATGGACCTCTAGACTGAAGAGGTTTACAGCGACATTCTGAGGAATCCATCTGGGTTATTTGGGGGGGGGGGGTTGTACTGCCCTGGCATTTTAGCACCTCAATAGAAATGTGATAGGCAGTCAGAAAGTAAAAGCTGTGTAAATTCCATTATATATACCATAGTTTGTAGACGCTATAACTTTCACACAAACAAATTGATATACACGTAGTGGGATTTTATTTTTTACCAAAGACATGTAGCAGAATGCATGGTGACAGCAGAGGAGGGTGGATGGACGTACTAATGACCATGTGCAAGATCGCTTCAATCTGTACCATGCTCTTTTTTCAGGACATACCATTGATGGCTACATACCAGCCCTGAGAGGAGGAGATATGTTTGCCTTGGAGTAACTTTTGTTGCAAGCGTTTTTTCTTCTGGTAAGTGCATAGTGGTGAAGGATCTCATGTCTTTTTTCTCCAAACTTGGATGTCACTTTACTCTACCTATGACAGCGGTTCATATGAATTGGGGATGCAGACATTCATTCCACTGAACACATTTTTCCTTCTTGTGCACTGAATTTGGAGGTCTTTTATTGCATCACGGACTTTCATTTACATTGACTGTTTGTTTAGTCATCATTATTAATGATTGCACGCATTATATTATGTCTATATTAATTCTTTTGATATGTAGTGAATGCTGGTAACATTTATGGGCTACTGTATCATATTACACTTCGTTTTTTTCACTGATTATTTCTCACTTTTTAGGTGGATATATTTGTGTATTTTTTCATACAGCGCAGCACTTTTGTTTCGATGCATGTAGCAGAACACAATTTGGCCTACATTTATGAATTACTTTGAGTTTACTGGATATTAATTATAACCAAAAGTAGAAAATATAGTTTTTTTTTCAAAATGTTTTCTTTTACAGTATATCACCAAAAATAAAAAAAAACATTGGTGATCAAGTACCACCAAAAGAAAGCTCTATTTGTCTAGAAAAAACTGACACAAATTTAGTTTGGGTATAGTGTGCATGACCGCGCAATTACCAGCTGAACGATCACAGTGCAGAATAGCAAAAAATGGCCTTGTCATTAAGGGGGTAAATCTTCCGAAGGGCAAGTGGTTAAGATGGAATGGATCTCTAGGTAGAAGAGGTTTACAGCGCCATTCTGAGGAATCCATATGGTTCCATCCTAAGGGACAAAAGTGTTTGTTTGACCAGGCATAGATTGTGAGGTCAAATAGTGGAGGTGAGCGCACAACTGGTGGTGGTCACTCACACAGCGTTACCAGTATAAACACAGGAGGTGTCATGGAATTTAAAGAATCAACACTTAAGTACACAGCACATTATTAACATTAATATTATGAAGAACTTTATTATCACTATTTGAAATTGCAAGTTTTTTGTAATGTATTAGTTTGAGTACAATATTGCACCATGAAGTGAGATATGTTGATTACTAGTGCTGAAGCTGTTTTATATTTACAGCATGTCATTTGACCAATCATTTTGGCTAATATCTAATATACTGACTAGTGCTGATCCCATGTTGTTACAGAACTGGTGCTGATGCTGACAGGTAAGCTGGCTGATATTTCATGGAGGCAAGTGTGATACCTACCCTTCTATGTCATCCGGCTGCAGCAAGGATACTTTGAGGGAGATACTCAACAAAGGGGCATACTGCTGATGGACACTGGTTCACATCCTTGGTGCCAAAGAAAAGGAATCAAAGGTTTAATTCCCTTACTTGTTCAACATTAATACAATGTTTACAAAAAATTGCAAAAACAAAAATGCTGGGAATGCTATTTTCACCTCTGTCTTAATAGCAGTTCTGTGCCCATTCATTGAATGAGCTGAATACAGAAGGTGAGGGAGCTTCAGGTATGGTGGTGAGAAGGGGGAACAAAGATGGCAAGAGGACAGCAGGGACAGGAGCAGCAGTGGTGGAGTATGCTAGGTGGTGGGGGATCGCAGCCTTTTAGAAAGGTCACTGTGTGAAGTGTTGGGGTGCAGTGCCTGGGGTGTTGTGTGCTATGAAGCAGGAAGCGTTAGAGTCAGGGTGCAGGAACAGTGGTAGAGGTGCAATGTCAGGATGCAGGATGCAAAATGCCAGGGGTACTGTGTGATTCATAAGCCAGAATTCAAAAGCTGTCTACTTGTAAGCATAAATGAAGGCTTCTCCAAATGAGCACTACCCTATAGTGTAGAGAGACAAACACTGCCCCTGGTCGGTCTCCACCTATCTGTCCTTCACGCACACTAATAGGTGCTGACCCTGCTTGTTGCAGTCTTCATAAATGAATCTAGTGACTGCACATCCGATAAAATCCCCTTTATTGACTTTTCATCTAAATAGTCCACAGTCTATTGTATGTGGAGTGTATTTGGATGAAAAGTCAATAAAGGTGATTTTATTGAATGTGCGGCCACCAGACTCATTTCTCCATACTCGAGAGTGTAGGCTGCTGTACTACATTACCAATGGATTTACGGTACAGTTATCACCCATGGATTTAAGGATTTTAGTTTGCATGGGAAGAAGGGTCATTAGAATTAAAATATTTTAAATTATAATTAGCTCTTAGGGCCCCTTCAGACCTATGCTTTGCTAACACATGGCACTCTGTGTGGTGCTTTGCAGTACATCCCAATGCACAAGTTTGGTAGGTGCCAACAGACTTGCACTGCAGTACTTTACAAAGTACATGCTTTTCATTGTGGTGCACTATTTTAAAAAATAGGCACAGGTCTGGTTTTTCTTTTTGGGCCATGTGCTAACAGCGCATTCATGATGAACTGGCTGCCTTAAGTTAACATACATTAATAGGAAAAATACTGCACATTAATATGCATGCAATAACACACAGCAATGTAGTGACCTAACGTAAAATACTTTCCACCTCCTCCATCAGTGCTCTTTGCAATGTTTGTCTGCAAGCCACCAATCCATTTCATGGCTGATCTAGAAGACTGCTCTATCTCCTGGCTCCATAGAAGTCTATGGGTTCCATTGCACATGCAGGCCAGGTAGAAGGATTCAGACCTTGCAATTTGGGACAATGTGATTGTCCTCCTCTAACCTTCAGCAATGCCAGTAATCAGCTTGCAGCACGTAATGTTTCCCATCACTAATAACATATTTGCAGCCCTATTAAGTAGATCATGTAACTTGTATAAACCTCAAATAGGTTATTGGTGATAGCAAACTTTCTGTGCTAGTAACTGATTGTTGGCATCTGCAACCTGGAGGTTAGAGGAGACCAGCAGCACTGTCACTAAATGCCAAGTCCAGTTTAGTGGTCAGTTGACACTTTTTCGCTTACCCTAAAGACAATATCGCACATGTGCACAAGCATACAACAGCAGCAATTTTATACGAAGAAGTGCCTGCAGCAAGTAAATCAATGCTGCAATGAAACAGGACTTTCTAATCTTTGGACCTTCCAGTTCACACCACACCTCTACTTCCAGGCATCTGGTATCATTTTCACAGGAACTGTAATCTCTCGATTGGCAGCTCACACCACCAAATCCCCCTCCTCAATCGCTTTTGCAGGCAGCAAGGACTGCTGCCAGCATCTGAATCTACAGCTGACAGCTCCTGAATGGAGGCATGCCTCACCACTAAGCCTGCAGCCTCTTCTCATCACCACCATTACAGCTTTTCCCCCTAATGCATAGAAGACGTGAGGCTAAGCCTGAGGCTCTGTGCCCATTTGTTTTTTTGCTCCTGCCCAATAAAGCTTGCAGATGCAGGTAATTACCCCAAAACTCAAAAGACTTCACCTCCTTCAAGCACTGGGAGACCTGGGAGAGGACCCTCAAACCTGTTTGTCTCCCAAGTTTCCTGGTTGAATTGACAGATGTACACTTGCCAACAAAGCCTCTATGGTCTGGCAGTTGGTGCCCTCTGGCTGAACAACACCACTATTACCCCTCCCTCATAACTACTTAAAGCAAAGTTCCACTCAAAAAAGGAAGCTCTGCTTATTTGCTTCCTTCCCCCCTCCACTGCCATTTTTGGCACCTTTTGGGGAGAGCGGATACCTCTTTTTGACTTCCAGCTCAGTTTGCCGCGGCAAAGTGAGCAGGAAGTTCGGCCCTCTCCTCCCTCTCGCAGTCTCCTGGGAACTTTCACAGGTCCAATCAGGAGGCGCAGCGCAACTCACGCATGCGCAGTGGTCACCAGGCTGCGAAGCTGCAAGCTGTCATAGCCTGGTGCCCACAACTGAAATGCCGGCGCCGTGGAGGGGAGAAGAGATGGCGTGGCTGAGAATATGCTGGACTCTGGGACAGGTAAGTGTGTGTTTATTAAAAATCAGCAGCTATAGTTTTTGTAGCTGCTGACTTGTAATAAACACGAAAACGGCTGGAACTCTGCTTTAACCTTTTACTTTATTCATTTAAACTTGCAACCCTTATACAACGTATCAGGCTGAAGCTATGACAATTTCAACAGCAGCGACAACATTCTATTGCAGTTTACATTGTACTTCCTAAAATGAGAGTACTTTCTGTGCAATCCAAACACCTCTATGGTATCTGTTCTGTAAAAATGACAATGTGATGGCATTGTTTGGGCTCTGCACTTTATGTTCATGTGCATTGTAAATGCTTTCTGTGTTTTAAGGGTCTCTGTAGTCAATCTTTTATTTTTATTTTTTTAACGTTTTGGATGGAGTTGGAAACTTTTAAACCCTGTAAATTATTTTGCTGTCAGTATCCCTTACTTCATGTCAGTAGTGTTCGTGACAACAGGTAGAAATACAAAGTGATAGAAATCAATAAAATGGCAAAAAAACAGTCCACCCCCATTACCAAAAGTTAGTTTTAATTGCTATGATGATCCTGTTGGAGAGAATTACCTGTATTCCTGTGCTGGTGACAAAACTTACTACAAATACACATTAACATAAAACATCCTATTAAATTTAGGTGATTTTAAAGGATAGTCACATCATGTGTTAAACAAACACACTATATTTGTTTTCCAGACTGCACTTTCAGTAATATTCAGATGCTTTGGGATATATTTTGCTTATAACTGAATATTTTCTTTGATCGGCTGCTTAAAATGTAATAACTATTTTCCTGAACTAGAAAGAAGAAAAAACTTATGTGAACTAAAGCTTGATGGATGTTAACTCTTTTCTAGAGAACTCATTTTTACATCTCAATTAACTAACTTGTGCAGAAAGCTTGGATTATAAAAGTTGATGTGGCTCCTGGTTATAAACCATGGGGATGTTGATAATAAATGCAGCCAGGTGCTTGACTAAGAATGGAGAGTGAAAGAAACACTGGCTGCAGCTGCTCTCTGTAGCTGCTTCCCTGTGGTGCTGAAGTAAGGCAGCACTGCAGTGTGGGAACTGTAATTCAGAGGATACAGACTTACAGTGGGGATGGAAAGTTTGGGCACCCCTACTAAAAATTTGTATTAATGTGCATAAAGAAGCCAAGGAAAGATGGAAAAATCTCCAAAAGGCATCAAATTACAGATTAGACATTCTTATAATATGTCAACAAAAGTTAGATTTTATTTCCATCATTTACACCTTCAAAATAACAGAAAACAAAAAAATGGCATCTGCAAAAGTTTGGGCACCCTGCAGAATTTATAGCATGCACTGCCCCCTTTGCAAAGCTGAGACCTGCCAGTGTCATGGATTGTTCTCAATCATCGTCTGGGCAGACCAGGTGATGTCAATCTCAAAGGTTTTAAATGCCCAGACTCATTTGACCTTGCCCCAACAATCAGCACCATGGGTTCTTCTAAGCAGTTGTCTAGAAAACTGAAACTGAAAATAGTTGACGCTCACAAAGCTGGAGAAGGCTATAAGAAGATAGCAAAGCGTTTTCAGATGTCAATATCCTCTGTTCGGAATGTAATTAAGAAATGGCAGTCATCAGGAACAGTGGAAGTTAAAGCAAGATCTGGAAGACCATGAAAAATATCAGACAGAACAGCTCGAAGGGATTGTGAGAAAAACAATTCAAAACCCACGTTTGACTGCACGATCCCTCCAGAAAGATCTGGCAGACGCTGGAGTTGTGGTACACTATTCCACTATAAAGAGATACTTGTACAAATATGGTCTTCATGGAAGAGTCATCAGAAGAAAACCTCTTCTACGTCCTCACCACAAAAATCATCGTTTGAACTTTGCAAATGAACATATAGACAAGCCTGATGCATTTTGGAAACAAGTTCTGTGGACCGATGAGGTTAAAATTGAACTTTTTGGCCGGAATGAGCAAAGGTACGTTTGGAGAAGAAGGGGCACAGAATTTAATGAAAAGAACCTCTGTCCAACTGTTAAGCATGGGGTTGGATCAATCATGCTTTGGGGTTGTGTTGCAGCCAGTGGCACAGGGAACATCTCACAAGTAGAAGGAAAAATGGATTCAATAAAATTTCAGCAAATTTTGGATGGTAACTTGATGCCATCTGTGAAAAAGCTGAAGTTAAAGAGAGGATGGCTTCTACAAATGGATAATGATCCTAAATACACTTTGAAATCCACGGGGGATTACATCAAGAGGCGTAAACTGAAGGTTTTGCCATGGTCTTCACAATCTCCTGACCTCAACATAATTGAAAATCTATGGATAGACCTTAAAAGAGCAGTGCGTGACAGACAGCCCAGAAATCTCAAAGAACTGGAAGACTTTTGTAAGGAAGAATGGGCAAAGATACCTCAAACAAGAATTGAAAGACTCTTGGCTGGCTACAAAAAGCGTTTACAAGCTGTGATACTTGCCAAAGGGGGCAGTATAAGATATTAACTCTGCAGGGTGCCCAAACTTTTGCAGACGCCATTTTTTTGTTTCCTGTTATTTTGAAAGTGTAAATGATGGAAATAAAATCTAACTTTTGTTGACATATTATAAGAATGTCTAATCTGTAATTTGATGCCTTTTGGAGATTTTTCCATCTTTCCTTGGCTTCTTTATGCACATTAATACAAATTTTTAGTAGGGGTGCCCAAACTTTCGATCCCCACTGTAACTGTAATCAAGAGCTTTTGAACTGCACTTCCCAGAGAGAGATTGCCAAGAGGGGGAAAACAAGCTGCATTTTCTTAAACCGTACAGGACACAGATTTCTCTTGCATGAGGGAGATCAGAGAGTGCATTTCACTGTACAATGTGCACCTCACTGTGGCATATCATCGGCAATATCACTGGGACTAGTGAGCTGCTGCTTTGGGGATTTACCATCTGCTGCTAGTGAGACTGAGCCCTTTAGGAACTGACCATACAGCCATCCAATAGCCGTATTCCTGCCTGCTGGCTTGACTAAGACTATTCTATTGTGCACCAATGGTACAACTGGGCCCCAACACTAACCAGTTGGAGAATTAGGTTTAAAGACAGCCCCTACTGCTACATGGAGACCTTCACCTATTAAGTACCTCTACCTCTCACACCATATCCTAGCCATTCCCCTAAAATGCATGCTAGACTAGTTATAGTATTATTATTCTTTTATATGCTTATATTCACTGTTTATTGCTGACTTTGCTGATTCATGAGCTAACTCCAGTCTAGTGGTACAGAACTCTATTCTAAGTTATCTTGGCATAGTGATTATACTGTCTAGTGGACTGTGACTGAACCTACCTTCTGTATGTACATTTATGCTCAAACCACCATTTGTTCTAATCTATACCAATACATTGAGTTACAAAATTAGTCTGGCTGAAAAAAGACAAACGTCCATCCAGTTCAACTACTAAAAAAAAAAAAAAAAATTATACTCCTATACCCACAGTTGATCCAGAGGAAAGCAAACAACCCCAGCAAAGCATGATCCAATTTGCTCCTGCTGGGAAAAAAAAATTCCTTCCTGATCCCCCGAGAGGCAATCGGATATTCCCTGGATCAATTTTACCTATAAATGTTAGTAACCAGTTATATTCTGTGTATCTAATAAAGAATCCAGGCCTTTTTTAAAGAAATCCACTGAGCTGGCCAGAACCAACTCTTGGGGGAGTCTATACCACATTTTCACAGCTCTCACTGTGAAGAAACCTTTCCATGTTTGGAGAATAAATTTATTTTCCTCCAAATGTAAAGAGTGCCCCCTTGTCCTCTCTGATGACCTCAGGGTGAATGACTCTACATCGAGTTCACTATATGAACCACTGATGTATTTATACATGTTGATCATATCCCCCCTTAATCTCCTCTTCTCAAGAGAGAATAAATTCAGTTCCTCTAATCTTTTCTCATAGCAATCTTTCCCTTCGTTTACCAATAAAAGGTCATGTGTCTATTTCCTGGTGCTAATTCACCACTGAGTTGAAGGTATCTATACTTGTGTTCTTATAAGTGCTTGCAGTTGCTTTCTTTCAACCAGGTGTGTGTGGAGGTGTGTGTGGAGTTGAGGCACAGAACAGAGAACCCAAATTACCAAGCAGCTTTTTAAGGGGTTGCACTATGTAAAGTTTATTTGAAGCCCAAAATGTTTTCTTTGAGAGATAAAATTGCTATTGTTTTCTTTTTGGTTCAGCACATCAGGGACTGGCTGAATTTTGATCCATGTATGGGGCAGGCTGATTGTACCCATGTTGATTCATTGTGTTCTGCCAGCCAGGAAGGCTACTAGAGAACACCCCCAGCACCCCCCACCCCACCACTCTGGCAGAACACAATGTCAACCAATGTGGTAGAAGAAAAGAAAATTGAATCATGTAAAGCTGCCTTTAGTCACCAGAACAATCTTCTTTGGAAGATTTCCCCATTCATGCTGTTCTGATGACAGCCTAAAATGTTGGATTATCTCTCACCATCTTTTCTGGTGACACTGTTCAACAGGACAAATACAGATTTAATTAAAATCTGAGAGAAGATCAAAAACTAAACTAATAAAAACAAACAAGCAAAAAAAAAAAAGATGTTGGCTATAGATACACTTTAATCACTATAATATGAAATGCCATATTAACTACTAAGTATCTTTCAATTTAGTACCACTACAATTACTACTATATTGCATGAGTTAAATTTCAGCAATAAAAAATAATTAAGTTATTAATATTATAAAGATAGCCTCTTTGTAAACTGTAAAAAATATTAATAACATCCACATAAATTACATTACCTACAACCCACCTTCCTACTTTTGCAAATCCTATGCCATTCTATTCACATGCTCAGCTCAGTGTACTGTGTGAACAAGCATGTATGAATACTTAAATAAAGGAGAGACATAGTACTACCAAAAAACCTGCCTGTTCACAAGTTTTTATTTGAGTAAAGTTTCACTTTATGGTTCACATTGGATTTATTGCTAATTTGAACCCTGACGGCTTAAAACATTTTTTCTGCCTTTAAATGTTTGTTATTTCATTTTGATAAAAACAGGCTAATAAGGGTCTGTTTTATTGCACAAGATTATGTCTAGGATAGCTAAGAAGAGCTTCTGTAAGTCTCAGGAGTCATTTAATGTCAAGTGGACTCCAAAAAGCTCATTTAGACACAATAGAAAATGTAAAGGCTATGTACAAATATAATGGAAGAAAGTATGTAATAGATACCTCCTGTAAGCTGAATATTTTGCTGTCATAGAGCAGAATATCAACTTCAGAGGTTATCTGGGACTTGGTCCAACCTCCATGGCTATTTTGGCCTTCAATGCAAAGTAAGCCTTTAACAGTGAGAGCTGAATACAGATCAAAAAGTCTCTAATAGTATGAGATTTCATGGTGAAACGCTTCATCCTTATTTTATAAACTGACTATTCAGCAACATCTTTAAGATCATCTTCTTTTTTTAAATGTAGTAAGTGGATAAAAGTAGATCCAGGCAGCCCTCTTTGCAGATTATGCACTACTGTCTGCCAGCATTAATACATTACATTAATCTATTTTGCCAGACTTTGTGCTCTGTCTCTAAAATATAATAGTGACATTTTGCTTCTTATTAATAGAAGACTAATCCTTAATGGGTATATGAGCTTGGTATAACGGTGGTATTATTTAGTCACACATTTAGGAATTGTAAGTAAATATTTATTTACTATGTATACCTTATTTATTTTTCCCTATTGCAATCAAAAAGTAAATACATCTGAAACCAGTAAAAATCTGCTTCTATACATACCAGAGAATAACATCCTTAATATGGTGAAGCCATTTTTCAGTTTTCAGTGTGTCGCAGTCGTGCACCGCTGTATCCAAATGAAATTTACCGTATATCTTTTTTTAGACAGATAGAACTTTATTTTGGTGTATTTAATTACAAAGGTTTTTTTTTACTGTTTGCTACAGTATATAAGGTAAAATTAAATTAAATTAAATTCTGTTATAAAACTTTGCAAACAAATAATCTTTCTTAATTAATTCAGGACAAAATGTATTCTGCTACATTTATTTGGTTAACAATCAGTGTATATTGTTTAGTCTGTGTGAAAGTTAGAGTCTTCAAACTATGGTATATATATTTGAAAATTGATCAGTCCTAATGTGCTGACTTCCAATCTCACTTCTTGAGGCCAAAAAATGACAGGACAGTAAAAATACCCCCCAAATTATCCCTTTTGGAAAGTAGACAGTCCATGGTCTTTAGTAAGCGGTATGAGTTTTTTAAGTTGTCTATTGTGTTGTGGACTGATGTGCTGCTGTGGTGTTGTTTTTTTGTCCCCAAGATGGCGTCTGTTGAGGACCTGAGCATGTGCAGGGGCCATTTTGATGGCCATCTCTATATATAGAGGTGAAACAAACAACAAGTGTTATTTTGCCTCCATGTGCAGCTAAGCACAACTTCCAGCCATTATGTGACCGATTTTGATTCTTTATACTTCTGGCGAAGCTCTGTTTTCTGGAGCGAAACGTGTTGAGTTTCTTTTTTTCTTTGGGTCTTTCTTTGGGAGCACTTTTTGAATGCACATGGTATTCACTCCTCTCCCCCCTTTTTTTGGAGAGGTGTGAACTGTGTTTTACAGTGCATAATTTGCATTCTTCAAGACAGTGAGGTATTTTTGTCTGGATATAATGATGTAAGGGGCTTGTCCATGAGAGGCTAACATTTAAGCCCGTGGATGAGTGTACTCGTATTACATATCTGTAGCAAGATAGATTATACTATCTAATTAGATTTGTTCATGGGGTAACTCCATTTCCTTAATAGAGATTATATATTCAAGCTGATAGGCTTATGATCAAACTACAGTGTCTCTTTGTATGCCGTCACTTCATCTAAAATGGTATGGTATTTGATTTGGTCTGGTGTTATTAACCATTTGGATGTAAGGTAAATAATTGCAATGGTATCCAGTCATGTTGTTGTGCGCAGTACATTCCACTCCAATAGACATTAATTACAGCTGAGCATACATTTTTTATATATTTGAATAAAGGTTTTATTTTATATGAATCAATTGGCCAGATGGTGCTTAGGGAAACGCACCCTCGTCTGGCATATTACATATAGAAGCCTAATGAGACTAATTGGAAACTTGTCTGGAGAAGAAAAACCTAGAACAAAAGATTCAACAAACCAAATCCCATTTTGGGGTTAAAATCCTATTTGTTTAAGTCTACTATAATTCAAGTAAATGCTTACTGACTCATCTGTGACAGGTTTGGAAATGCAGCCTTTTTTACTTACACTTCTCTGAGAAGCTGCATCCTTACAGTATATCCTAACAGGAGCAACTAAATACCTAAATACTGTACATAGAATATTTTGATTCTGGAGAGACATTAAAAAAACTTCTTATGCTTCCATAAAATTAACTACCATGAAAGCGACTTACATCTACACCCAGACTGTGGGCAGACTGTGGTTACAGCAACCTGTCATAAATTGTTATCTTTTAAAAGAATATACCATAATTTTTTATATGTACATGCAGCATCCTCCTAGATAGGTGCTAGGATAAATAGATTATACTTGGTTCCTCTGCTTAACAGGAGAACTGTTAGGAAAATCTAATTAGGCTTTCTGCTTAACAGAGAGATGTAATTGTTGGTAGTTCTTGCTCAGTGTGTTCAAGTGCTGCTAGTTCTGCCCCTGACTTCCTCTGTATCCAAGTAACCTAGGAAGGTTCTGGATGTATAGGTGGAACTCATTCAGAACACAGTATAAATATTAGTGCAGCTCCAGCCAATCTGAGAGAGTGCATCCCTGAGGAATGCTGGGAGTGGGCTTTTATTCTTTGGGAATAATGAGCCCTGGGTCCTTTCCTGGAGAGGATTGCACCAGCCTGTGGGAAGGCACACTGCCTCCCCAGACATGTGCTATCATGCAGCCTCAGGTGGGCTACCTGAGGGCCTAAAGTAAGAGAGTGACCCTGGTTCTCCAAGCTGTAAGCTGACTGAGGAGATCTGTCTGCCAAAGATCTGTCAGGTATCACTGGAGGGCATTGCTTGGAAGGAGTCTACCATTGTGTCCTTGGGCCTTGTGAGTATAGACACTATGGGATCTTGCGGACTCTATGTGCTTTGCTACCCCTCTGGTGCTTTATAGTCAGTGTGGGTCCATAAAGGGGATGCTGGTGGGTGTCCTGAAGAGCACTGTCTATTTAACCCCTTCCTAACATTGGGACTTTGCTCAAGGCTGCTGCTTAAGGAAGTTCTGTCCTCAACTTTAATTAACTCTATTCCTTGAGTATCTTACCAAATTCCCCATCCCTTCCAAGTTCTCCAATCAAAAACAACATAAACAACCCCTAGGATGAGATAAAGGGGGGCGGAAACCACTCAGGACCAGTCCCAGTAGTCCAGCGTGTATGTGTAGAGTGGCTTCAGCACCACGCTAGCCATGCCCTCTGATGCGTTTCCCCTCGCACATTGGGGCTTGGTCACAGAGGCGCCTCTGTGCCCAAACCCTGATGGGAGGGGCAAAACGCATCAGAGGATGTGGCTAGCACAGTGCTGAGGCCACTCTACAGATACACGCTGGACTACTGGGGCTGGTCCTGAGTGCCGGCCGCTCCCCCTTATAAAATTTTATCATTTTCTTCACACAACTAGAGCTTTCTTTTGGTGGTATTTAATCACTACTGGGGTTTTTATTTTTTGCTAAATTAACAAAAAAAGACCGAAAATTTTGAAAAATAAAACATGTTTTTCTTTGTTTCTGTTATAAAAGTTGCAAATAAATAATTGTTCTTCATAAATTTAGGCCAAGATGTATTCTGCTACATGTCTTTGGTCAAAATAACCCAAATTAGGATGTATTATTTAGTTTGTAGGAAAGTTATAGAGTCCACAAACTATCGGATATATCTGAAAATTGGTCAGTCCTGAAGTACTGACAGCCAATCTAATTTGCTGAGGTCCAAGAATGTCAGAACAGTACAGATATCCCCCAAATGACCCTTTTTGCAAAGTAGACAGTCCAATGTACTTCATAAGAGGTATGGTGAGTTTTTTGAAGTTGTAATTTTTTTGTCATAATTTTTCGGAAAATTAAAAAATTAAAAAAATTATTTTCACTATTTGTTTTTTACATACTGTCACCAGTGCAGTACAGCATCATCATATAACTGATCTGGGACACTGACTGGTGACAGTATGAAAAAAAAAATTGATCATTTTTTTTAATTTTGTTATTAGTTTTAATTTTTTATTACTTTTTTTCTCTTTTTGTAAGATTTTTTTTTCATATTTCACTATGACCAAAGTAGTATAATGTTACCATAGTAACATTGTACTACTTTGGGGAAGTGATCAGTATTTTTTTTTACAAAATTTGCTTATAGCAAAGAATTACTTTGCTATAAGCAAGCATTTACCTGAATGACATTGATTCATTCAGGGTTTTTTTTTTGTACTTAGCTGTGATTTGGCCATGGCTAATCACATAACACAGATGGGGTGTGATTGGCCCAGCTTGTGCATGTGATCACTGTGACCATTCACAGATAGACACACTTGTATACATTGGATGGCATGAAAGGAAGCCATCCATTGTATACAACTGTCATGTGACCTGCTGTGATTGGTCACAGCAGGTCACATGGTACTGGCAACGGGACCGGTACACAGATCTGTCACCAACCGTGTCTGAGGTACACGGCCGGTGACAGAATGCGCCTCAGATCGGTCCTGCGGTCAGGCGCACTCCGCATGCCTGAAAGGACGCCATATGGCGTCCACCCGGAGGGACGAGCTGTTCGCCCGGCCACCATCTGGCTATAGGCTGGGTGGCAACTGGTTAAAGTATTGAGTGATTGAGTTTACATCTACTTTAATTTTTAAAATATACTAATTTAGACAGTTATGCAGTTATGATTTGAAAAATTTGATTTTTTCTATTGTTTCTGAGATAGTGTGAAAGTGAATAGTTCTTTCAATACTGTATCCTTTTTTGGCATTGCCTCCCACCAGTTGCTCACTAACACAGGAAAGCTGGAGCTGTTTAATAATGTAAATGCTTAGAAGAAGAGTAAAATAAAGGTATTTATTCATATTTTTGCCAACAGTATGTAGCATGTGTATAAGCCTTTCAGCCTTTCCTACTACTTTAATTCATCAACAAGTGTCTCACATACAATTTAGATCTTTATTATTACAGAAGCCTTTCCAGCAATTTGATACATTTTGGTCAAAATAACAAATGTAATCAGGGATGTTACACAGGATGTACCATTTCTCACCACTGTATCGCTCTGTGGAAGATATAGATCTTAAATTATATCTAAACCTAGGTCCAAAGCTGTAATATATTGCGGTTTACCAGTCCAGATGTGGTGACTGCTTTGGTTTTCATTTTCAAGAACATTTTCAGCAATTACAGAAATACCTGTTAATCTTGCCAGAAATGCAGTGTCCTTGTCACTTCCTGTGAATTAAACGGATATATCAGTGTTATCATGTTTCCAAACTATCTTCTGTAGCCACCAGGGGGTAGAAAATGTGTTAATTGCAGGACAAGGGGAAAAAAAGCAAAAAAGGCAGAAAAAATAATGCAGCCACTTCACCTAAGATCTTGTAAGATGAAATATATACATTTTTTTTAGTGTAGCTATGTTTTAACGTAGAATTATAGGCAAAACTTTTTTTTTTCATTTTGGATAGAGTAAGGGAGAGTTATAACCCCTGTCAGTTTTTTTGCCATCTGTGTCCCATTGGGGGGATTTACCTTGTCTAGTCCCATAACCAAAATAGGAAGTGAGAGAAAATCCCTGCAAATTAAGAGAAGCCCTTGGGGCTCTCCAAGTCACCATAACTAATGTCCCTATTGCCTTTAGTTACACCTTAAGATTCAGGGTTGCAAGGGAATGTGAAGTTGTTTGGACTCTACTCCCTTCTCAGCTCAAGGCCCACTACTTATCTGGTTGATATTTATAGCCTTGTAAGCCCTAAATAGAGATGGACTGATGGTCTGGACTGAACTAATGCCAATTAACCCCCTGTTACAAATGCACTAATATGGCTACAATTACTTCAACTGATATTCAAACAACCTTTTTTTTTAAGCCACAACCATCTACCAATCTACATTGGTAGACTACATCTGAAACACAAATACTGGCTAAACAGAATGATGAGCATACTTCTAGGAGCCTTGTTGAATTCATTTTTGTAATTTGGTTGCAAGTAGAGATCGAGAGCTTTCCGTTAGCTGCCAGTAACTGTGCCAGGAGCATACATAGTGCACGCTCTCAGCACAATTCTGTTTTTCTTTGGGTACGCATATATGCAGCCTCTCTGTGTTAAGTCCCATCCACCAAGAAGCCGTATATATGCCTACGGCCAGCAGGAAGGAGTTAAATTAATAACCTATAGCTTCATTAAAAATAATATACAATTGGATCAAAGTACATACAATACGATTAAGCTATCAATGTTATAAATGAAGTATAATAAAAGTTGCAGGTATTAGGAAAGTATCTAATAAGTAAAAGTTATTTGTATGTCTGCACATCATAACCCAACTGTGTGTGTTAACTAAGCTTCAGTCATTTCATATTTACCAGCCTAGTAATGAAAATGCATTAGTATTCTTTAATTTTTTAGCTCTAAACATCATAAACATACCGTAATATATACAAACTTACTAAATATTTATTTTGAGCAGGATTTAAACTTTGGAAATCTGTTGCAATCTGTTTACATGTGCATTGCCTGAATGTACAAGTGCAAATAGCCCCCCTAAAACTCTCATTTTCAATATAATTAACAAAAGATGAATGTTGTGTTATATTTTAAAGTTTGTTGATCATCTTATCTGCTTGTAACTTTAAATCATAATATTAAAATACGTTCCAGTAGCTCTGTGTTTTTATTAGAGATTAGAAGGCTGAAAGGCTGCTGGGTACTGCTAGGAGGGGTGCTGAGCTGACTGGGGCAAGGACATAAGTTCTTCCACCATGAAATTTGAGGATGGATTTTTCCACAGTGCCTGTAGATACATAGGCTAGTTCATTGCCTGAATGGCCTATGTAATAAATATTCAAATATTCATAGGTTAGCTACAGATGGATTCCTTCCTTTCTTTCTTAAAGGGATTGTAAAGGGTATTTAAGAAAAAGAAAAAACACAACAAATAAAACCAAGTCCTACTCAACTGACTTGGACATTGGCTTTGCACAGAGCGGCCCTAAACCTCCTCTTTTGGGGTACCCTACTGGTGCTGTCCACTTCTCCTCTTCTCCATCTTCCACCATAGCAAACTGTTCGCTATGAGGCAGACATGCAGACATTCCAAGCTGCGTGCATCTATATATTGTGGCTCTGCCCCACTGCCCGCTCTCTTCTCACAGGATTTGACTGGCAGCAGCAAGAGCTAATGGCTTTGGCTATTGCTGAGTCTCCTGTGAAAAGAGAGAGAGGGGAGAAGAGCTGCTGCAGATGGGCACAATGCTGGATCAAGACTGGGCCCAGGTAAGTGTTCAAGTGGGCTGGGGGAGAAACCTTTGAAAGGTTTTTTTGCTTAATGCAGAAAATGCACTAAGGTAGAAAAACACTTTTTGCCTTTATAACCACTTTAATTATTTCATCAACCTGCCTGATCTAATCTATTTTATGCAATTTCTTCCTTTGTGCAGGCAAAAAGTAAAATCAATTTGTGAAATATTAAACAGGCCCGACTGCAACTTTGCTAAAGCCAGAAAATCCACACAATTATCTTTACTGTTTGTTCTTTAACCTACAATAGTACAATCATACAAGCTTTTTCTTAGTGACATTTCAACCTCTTTTGACATAATTCAGCATACAATCTTCCTGTCTGAGGACCATAGAGGGCAGTGCTGAAATCAAGGAATGCATTAGCACGTCTTTTCACAGGATCAGATTCAGGTGCATTCAAAAATAAAATACCAACCATAGAAATGGCTGCTCAAACATGCCTGTGGGCCATATCAGTCATGACACCAAGGAAAAGCCTGCTTGTCTTTGAATGCCAACCCCACAGGACTTACTAAGACAGAAGATGCAAAATAAGCATACTCTGAACAAAGATTCTGCAGTGTAGGGATTTACTAATTGACAAAGTTATTAACAAGTTAAGACAAGATGCGTGCAGACTATAACTGCTGTCCAAACAGTTATGACTTTTCTTTCCTCTTATAGTTCTCTTTGTACAGTTTATCAGTATGTCACCAATTACATTTTTATGTTTTTAAATAAAAACCTGAATCTTAAAACCAATAAATTTGATGTTACTTGGAGTTTTTTTTATTTCACTATTGCCATCTTATGCTAACTAAATGTTCTGCTTAAGTTTCTCCCAATTAGGAGCTGAGCAAGAGCTGCCATGAGGAAACTGCTGAAGAAGTGCATGGGAATCTATAGGGCTGTTGGGTTCAGAAGTGACAGGTGCGTGGTGAGGACAGAGAAGGCCACATTATCAGGAATTGGACTGTCAGATTGCGTGAGCTGCCATTGTGATATGTACGTGGATAAGGAGGCAAGTTTGAGGAATACTGTGAGTACTGAGGAGTACTGGAGGCACTGGGAGTACTTAATGGCTGTATGAATATTGAAGAAATACTGTGGGCTCTGTAAGTATTGAGAATTGGGGACACTGTGAGTACTGAGGAGTACTAGGGGCACTGTGAGTACTGAGGAGTACCGGAGGCAGTGTGATTGCTGAGTAGTATTGGGACACAGTGAGCACTGTGAGTACTCTATACTGGAGGCACTGTGAGTATTGTGGGTACTGGGGGAACAATGAGCACTGAGGAACACTGTAGTCACTGTGAGTATTGGGTGCAGTGTGAACACTAAGGTGTTCACAAATAATGAGGGCACTGGATATACTGAAGAGTGTTTTGAGTACTGAGGGGGTGCTGTGAGTGCTGAGGCGTGCTGAGAGTACTAAGGGGTGCTGTGAATATTGAGGAGCACTGAGTAGCTAGGGGACACTGTTAGTAAACATAGTGCTACTGTGTATGATTAAGGGGCATTGTGAGTACAGTGGGATTTTTGGGGTTATTTTAAATTTTTAAACAGGTTTAGGATAAATGACTAGTGCTCAGAATAGAATATAAATAAATTAAATAAAGCTTTAAATAAAAACATTTGATTATCTTTATTACGGTATTGTCCTGCAGGAGTGGTGATGCGATCCGGTGCACATCCTACTCAATGCATATGTTCCATAAACGGCCATTTGAGGGTGCATACTACTGTGCGAGATGTGAGAAAGTTGTATGTTTGTAAGCCCAGATCCTGGATCTAGAGAATTAGCTGGCAACACTGTGAAGCCTCAGTAACCCTGATATGAGTGTGGATCCTACCCATCAGGTGCTGGCTGGGGCCAGTATAGAGGAGGGTGGTGATATGGCAGTTGAGGTGCCAGAGGTAGGTACTGTAGATGGGTTACAGTTCAAAGGCAGGGTAGAGGGAAGAGTGTTAGAGAGGCTAGTCCTGAGTTGATACATCCCAATATATATGTCTGGTTGTGTGATGTTGCAGTTATCTGCTCAGGAGTGGTATTGCTGGGGTAGAATACCTCTCCTAACTACCAGAGGAATGACTACTCCAGTGAGGATGAAAGCAAGGTTATAGGCAAAAATACACAGAAACGTGTGTAAGGGAAGGAACTCAATTATTAGAAGGACAGATAGGGCAATCCGTCACAAAGACCGTGATCACCAAACAGTATATTGTTTGCTGGGCACTCAGACCTGGCAGACTGAGGACTGGATGGACAGATTGTTGGATGGGGCTGGGGAGGACCCAGCTGTCATGGTACATATTGGTACAAATGATAAAGTTAAGGAAGATGGAGCATCCTTAAAAATTATTTCAGAGATTAAGGTTCTATATTATAGAAAAGGACTTACAGTATAAGTTATTATTGTCAGAAATTTTCCCTGTACCTAAAGCCACACCAGAGAGGTAGAAAATGCTTAGAGAGGCAAACAGGTGGCTGAGGGGGATTTGAGGTTTATGGAGAATTGGGCTAACTTTGTAGTTGGTTACCAGCTCTGTAGCAGAGTGTGCAGATGTAGGTGAAGTTGGGGGAAAGGGGCTCAAACCAGATGATGGAGAGACAACGTTTTACAGGTCCCACACTAGTAGGCTGGATGTATCTTACTGTAACCTAAAGAATGAGCAAAAATGATGTGTGCTGGTACACAACGGTACCAGTGTACACAAATTCTAGAAGACTATTCCCACAGTCAAAATCCTACTCGTATAGCAGATGTTCTAGTTCTTCCATTTTATTAACCAGGCTTTCTTCCTTTATTTTCACCTGGTGAGCCTGTCAGTAGAACACTTTCATTCTTTCAGGGCAATACTCACCATGTTGTATCTATCTATCTATGAAGTAGTAACATTTTCACCCAAGGGCAGATATACAAAACACCTCCCCCTCTCCTAATCTCTATGGCATTAGGAAGGTGTTCTGTAATTCACATAGAAGAACATTGTTTGGGATTTTTAATTTAGTGCACAAGAGGTTACAAGGATGGAAAGGATAAAGCATATGTTCTTGGTAACACAATAACACACAAAATAACATACTTTTACACACCTTAAAAATAAATATCTAAAAACATAACCATAAATAGTAATGATAATACCTTAGCAGTACTTTTTCAACCTAAGCGGAAATTACACACAGAAATGAACAGAATATTCAATAAAATCCTTACCAACCATAACTTACAAAATTATTCCTCTCTACACACAGACCTTTGAAAGCTTACACAATGACTGAGGCACTTTTATATAGTAACCTAGTCCCTTAACCCCTTCCAGCATAAGGGTAAAACAAATGTTAATGCCTAAGCACAATTTTGCAACTATGACGTGTTAGTAAAACTAACTACTGTGTGCATCCAGGTGGATTAAACCCTGCTTTTCTTCAGGAAAAATTGGGTTTTCATTTGGTGGTAAATGGCAATTTTTTTATTATCAAAGGAAAATTGGACCAAGATAGCAACATTTTTTTTTACTTTAGCTATATATTTCTTGCTACTACCATAACCTACCACAAAAGAACAAACCAAAATAAATTCTCCTGCTCCTGATGATCGCAGTGATACCTCATATGTGTATGTTAGTTGTTGTATGTACCCATAGTACAGCCCAGAATCTATAGTGCACATTTTGCTTTTTTCGTCCTACCTAAAACACACTGACACTGATACTAATTAAAAAAAAAATCCTGCCCCCCCCCAAATATTGACCTTGACCTTTGAACCTGACATTAACCCAAACACTAACCCTGGCACTGACCAAGATCAAACCTTGATCTAGGGTTTTTTTTTTAAATATCATTATTATTATTACTGCACACAGTTGATCATTAGTACATCACGGAGAGACACCAGTCTCTGTGCTGGGAGTGCGAAGTGTGGCACGCATATATGCGGCCCCACAGAAAAAAGCCCAGTCCAGTGGGACTGCATATAAGCATACTCTTGGCAGGAAGGGGTTAAAGTGCATAATAACTATCATCCACTTTGAATCCTACCCCCACACAAGGCCCTCAAATTCCCATTGGGCTAGTTTGTCAGTGTATATATGCTTTTAGTCTCAAACAGGAGAAACAGATCCTTGTCCCTCCTTTGTCTTATTCACCCCCTTTTCTTTCTTTTTCCCTTTTCCTCCAATTAGAATAAGGCCTCTAGCCATGCTCTGCACCATCCACTGATTCATGCTCATATCCCTTGTGACCTCTTTATTCTCCTCCCTAACCTTTAATGAGGACTCCTCAGCCTGTTATAAGTGTCAGAGGCACGGTCAACCCTGAGTCCCCTATTCAGACCTCAGTCAAATTCTCATCATATAAAATTAAATGTTTCAATGTGTTGGAAAAATTATCTCGGCTACTATAGGACCTAGTCAAAATCTTAAAGTGATTCTAAAGGCTTATTTAAAAACAAACAAACAAAC
Organism: Staurois parvus; assembly: GCF_062004578.1. Classification (NCBI taxonomy): domain Eukaryota; kingdom Metazoa; phylum Chordata; class Amphibia; order Anura; family Ranidae; genus Staurois; species Staurois parvus. The sequence continues at coordinate 5,701,301 of NW_028317811.1, read as the reverse complement.
ATGTCTATACTTACCTGCTGTGTGCAGTGGATTTGCACAGAGCAGCTTGAATCTTCCTCTTCTCGGGTCCCCTGCCAGTGCAGCTTGCTATGAGGGCACCCCCTGCTCCATGCATCCATTTACACATGGAGCCATGGCTCGGCCCTGCCCCCTCTCTCTTCTCATTGGCTCAATGTGTTGGAAAAATGATCTCGGCTACTATAGGACCTAGTCAAAATCTTAAAGTGATTCTAAAGGCTTATTTAAAAACAAACAAACAAACATGTCTATATTTACCTGCTGTGTGCAGTGGATTTGCACAGAGCAGCCTGAATCTTCCTCTTCTCGGGTCCCCTGCCAGTGCAGCTTGCTATGTGGGCACCCCCTGCTCCATGCATCCATTCACACATGGAGCCATGGCTCGGCCCTGCTCCCTCTCTCTTCTCATTGGCTAACTGGCTGTAATTGACAGCAGTGGGAGCCAATGGCTCCCATTTCTATCTCAGCCAATCAAGAGGGGGCTTAGGTGAGTATTAGGAGGGACTGGGGGGATGGTGCACAGAGAAGGTTTTTTACCTTCATGCATAGAATGCATGAAGGTAAAAAAAAATTGAGCCTTTAGAGCCACTTTAAGTGACATTGTGTTTCTCCAAGAAGTGCATTTCATGAAACAAAGGTATCCAAATTATCAAACCGTTACCATCCCACAGTTTACTACCAATCTTGAAAGGTAAGTGAGTTAGCATACTGATCACTCGGTCTGTATCATGAAAACCAATAACCCATACAACTGATTAAAACAATTGCTATCTGTTGCTTAAATGGACAGTTAGCATGTCAGTGGTTACTATTGATAAAGTACACTTTCTCAATTCAACCAATTAATGTTTCTGAAACAACTAAACCAGTCATCCTGGAATACAACAAAGGTCTTCTTATTGTGGGTGACTTAAATTTTTCATAGAATTCTCTCTTAGATTTCTCCAGAGGGGCTTCCCACCTCTCTTACTACTACTCAAGAAGCTAAATGCTGAACACAATTTAGCTCAACTGGTAAACACCTGGCGAGGCACACACCCCAATGACTGGAACAGCGCATTTTATTTTTTGTCTTGGCACTTATTCACACCTGGACTGCTTTATATTGGCCTGGGAACTCCCAAGATGGCGTGGATATCAGTCTTGTATTACACCCTCCAGGCAGCAGTTCAGGTTAATGACCTGCACAAGCTACTTTCTCCTGTCTAATGGTGCATGTTGTGGATGCCTCCTGTCCTTACTGATATTTATTCTAACCCTAGAATTACTGTTATGCACTGTCAGGGAAAACATAACCACAGCTAATCACATGGTATAGATGGACTGTGATTGGCCCAGTCTGTACCATGTGCTTACTGTGATCAATCACAGAGATCAACACAATAGTACACAATGGATGGCATGAATAAAAGCCATCTATTATGTACAATTGTCATGTGATCTGCTGTGATTGGTCACAGCACTCACATGTACCAGCAGTGACCGATACACTGTCTGATGGACACAGCATGTGACTGATCATGCCACAGCAGGTGACAGGTCATGTAGCATCGTGGCTCATGGGGCGTGCACAAAGCGCATTCTAGGAGGACGTCATATGACGGCTGTCATTTGTCTATAGGCCGGGTGGTAACTGGTTAAATCTCTGGGATCCTGAATTACACTGGATTCCTCAAAACTATACAAGGCCAACGTCTGTCACTTGTTGACAAAAATCCACTTAGACCTCCGTAAGTGGCAAGCACACTGACCTGGTATAGGAGATGTAATACCTTTAAAGTGACCACCTTACCCCAAATTGTATACTTTATTCAAACACTGAACATATTTGTGCCTAAGTTGAATTTCCCTCATATACATTCTCTGATGACATTTCTACAGAATAACAAACCTATCGGAATGCACATGTCTCTCCTCCCCCTCATCAAGTAATATTGAGGTATAGAGTTCTCTGACATATGTCAATGCTATAAAGCACCTCGTATCTCCTAGGTGCATTGAGCTGACAAACTATGAGTAAAGGAGGAACGTTTTTTTTCCCTAGTCATGCTATCCTCCCTCCTCTGGATAACAGTTACAGTATGCACTATAGAACCCTACAATGAAACCCAATTGTAGGGGCCAATATTGAAGTAATCCATCATGTGTACATGATCTCCTCCCACCCTTCTCCCAGTCCTGACCCCAGTGATAGGAAACCCAGAATTTTCTCCTAGTAGAATAAACACCTCCAACTCCATCTCCAACTCTGGCTATCTACACTTTATTGCCCTGAATGACTTGCCACCCCATGAGGCGATTCAAAGTCTAATTTTTCTCCTCTAGATATCTGTGCAGCCTACTAGGTCAGGCACTTTCAAAAATCTGCATCAGATCACAACCTTCCCATTAGATCTCTATCCATACTTTGTGGAGATGCAACTTCTTCATTTGCTGTCCTTTATAGGTTTACCAATGCACACCCTGAAGGCAAAATCCCCACAAAGCTTTTAGCCCCTGATCACACCAAATGCGACATTGAAATCGTGCTACTTCACTTGAAATAGCGAGATGTCAAAGCCGTGGACTCGGTACAATTTCATATGGGGCTTGCCTGACATCTGTGCAACTTCATGCACAGTTGTCAATGCAAGTTGCACCTGAAATCACTGAAAATAGTGCAGTAACTATTTTCAAAATCGGTGCGATTTGAACGGTTCCATTGCTGACAATAGGATGAGACTTGCCATGCAATTTGGAACTGAAAATCACATGACAAGTTGCACCGGAGTGAACTGGTGATAAATGGAAATCCAAAATTTGTGTACCTCTCATAAATGCACAGATTACTAGAGCCATTACCTTAACACATAAATATTTTATTGCCAATTGCTTTCAGGAACAAGGATACTAACTACTTTCACTCTGAATACTTCCATATTTTTCCACTTCTTTTGCTTTTCCATAAAATCTATCTGCAGGTTCCAAACATTTGAAGTTGAGTTAGAGACCTTGCTACAGTACTTACCATCTGGCATTCTCCCCTACTATGCTCCTTCTGGTCAGAAATGTGCAAACAAACCCTTCAACTGACATCTGTAGATATAGGGCCAGATCCTAACAGTTATTTAATGCACAATGACAATTATCCAATGAGATGTTATAAGTCTTTACTGACTGTGCACCTAAACATGGCTCAAACCATGCATTCCTGATACACTATATTGCCAAAATTATTGGGACACCCCTCCAAATTATTATACAGTAATTATACAGCGCCAAAAAGCTTGCTCAGTGCTCCAAATCATTGGATTCAGGTGGTCCAATCACCTCCTTGACCACAGGCGAATAAAATCAAGCACCTAGGTATGCAAACTGCTTCTACAAACAATTGTGAAAGAATGGGTCGCTCTCAGAAGCTCAGTGAATTCAAATGTGGTACCATGATAGGTTGCCATCTGTGCAATCCATCTATCCATGAAATTTCCTTGCTACTAAATATTTTAGAGAGCTTCAAGGAATGGGTTCCCATGGCCGAGCAGCTGCATCCCAGCCTTACATCACCAAGTGCAATGCAAAGCATTGGATGCAGTGGTGTAAAGCTGGACTCTAGAGCAGTGGAGACGTGTTCTCTGGAGTGACCAATCATGCTTCTCTGTCTGGCAATTTGATGGACATGTCTGGGTTTGGCGGTTGCCAGGAGAATGGTATTTGCCTGACTGCATTATGTCAAGTGTAAAGTTTGGTGGAGGGGGGATTATTTTTCAGGGGTTGGGTTTGGCCCCTTAGTTCCAGTGAAGGGAATTCTTAAGACGTTAGCATATCAAGATATTTTGGACAATTTCATGCTCCCAAATTTGTGGGAACAGTTTGGGGATGGCTCCTTCTTGTTCCAACCTGACTGCACACCAGTGCACAAAGCAAGGTCCATAAAGACATGGATGAGCGAGTTTGGTGTGGAGGAACTTGACTGGCCTGCACAAAGTCCTGACGTCAACCCGATCAATCACCTTTGGGATGAATTGGAGCGGAGACTATGAGCCAGGCCTTTTCGTCCAAAATGCGCTTCTGGAAAAATAGTCAAACATCCCCTTAGACACACTCCTAAACCTTGTGGACAGCCTTCCCAGAATATTTGAAGATGCTATAGCTGCAAAGGGTGGGTCAACTCAATACCAAACCCTATGGACTAAGACTGGGATGCCATTAAAGTTCATGTGCGTGTAAAGGCATCCCAATACTTTTGGCAATATAGTGTATGTACAGACAAACTACACACCTTCTTCTGTTTGTATGGGGTTTGCTAAAATCTATGAGATAAAAAATTAGTAAGCTTGACCGCTTGTCTTCATAACTGAGAAGAGCTGTAGTGTGACACCTGGTTTCCATGGACAGACTTTACCTGCTGTATAGTATGAAACAATATGAGGGGGGCGTGGACTGCCGAAATCCAAGATGGCCACGTGACACGGGAGCTCCTGCCAGCCAGAGACCTTGCACCGATATTAGCAGAAGAGCGGGTGAGACAGAGCCATTACATGATGGGGAAAGTGGACCGGAAGGTCTCCGGCTCCCGTTCCCGCTCCCTACGGGCACATAACCCCCAGCAGTCCAGACATATTCAGAAGCTGTTCAGCTCCCAGCAGAGGGACAGGCCACATGCAGCATCCCCCTCTTCCTCCCCTCCTCCCTCCACTACAGCAACATGTGCTCAGGGTGTACAGAGCACAGACACTGGGGCTGGCATGGAATCTGTCCCACAGCATGATCTCTCTTCGGACACTCATACACTTTCTTTAAGAGATCTGAAGGCAGTTGCAGCTGACATTAAAGCTACTTTTACCACAGCCCTCAGTGACCTAAGAGAAGACCTTCATTTGTTAAGTACAAGAATAGAGGAGGTGGAATTCAAAAGCAGATCTAATGCTGCTGCCATAGTGGAGATACAGCAGTTGTCAGTAGCGCACACATCTCATATTCGTGATTTTTATAGACAGATTGAAGATCTGAATAATAGAGGTCGCAGACATAATATCAGATTATGTGGAGCTGAGCGACATCCCCAAAACAGTAATTGCGATCTTCAATGATCTGCTGGGCCATCCATCTGCTGCACCCATTGATCTGGAACGTGCACACAGAGCGCTTAGCTCCAGAGGCAGAGATTCTGACCCCCCAAGAGGTGTGGTGTGTTGCTTGGTCAGCTTTTCAATCAAAGAAGACATTCTCAGAAGGGCCAGAGAAAGAAGATGCCTTTTATTTCAGGGTAACGAGATACACCTGTTATGGTGTACCTCTCCATAACCTTGCAACAAAGGCGAGAACTTCGCCCCCTGCTGGACACAATTCGCTCTCATAGCATAACATACAGGTGGCGGTTCCCATTCTGTCTCTCCGCTCAAGCTCATGGGCGCACAGCCTACCTGCGAGTTCCAGAGGATCTCCCCAGCTTCTGTTCAGCACTGGACATTCCTCTAGTTGAGCTTCCAGATTGGTACAGATCTTTGCGTCTTCCAAATGCTACTGAATCTGGTCGAGTACCAAGTAACACGGATTGGCAAGGCCCCCATCTCCGCCGCCACCGATTGGTCCCTTCCACTCCTCCGAGTCTTCCAGCCAAAGGCTCCACCACCAACAATAGCCCGACGGCCTCTCCTGCACATCGCAGACCCCGCCATGATGCCTAAAGGCCTTTCTTCGATCTTTTACCTGACTTTCTCTCATCAGCAATACTTATCCAGATTATGATCTTACCGGATCCCTCCCATCCAACTCCAGGACCATGCCGGTAGCACCTCGGGTCCTATTTGGCCCTTTAACTGGACACCTTCAGCCTTTCATTTTGTGCTCTCTAACTCATCCGCCCTGGTCAAGGTCTTTTGATGCCCCTGCAGATGTTGCCAAATTTGCCTCATCGATCATGAAGACCTTTTCCCTCTCCGTCTCAGCTTCTCCAATGGACCGCCAGTCCTGATGTACCTCTGCAGGCACCCTCCATGTCACCGGCCTTTTTATTGCTGCATTTTCACGACCTCTGATGGAAGTCTGGGGGATGGTCCTACAGTTTTTCTCTAGCACTGTTTGTAATGTATATGCTGATTTGTCCGCTATGGATCTCCAGACCCTCTATGTGCGGCCCCTGTTTGGTTGTATGGCCTCCTAGGGGTCTTTTGATGATCTTGCAGTGGTCAGAGGTGAATTCCATGACCTCCATTACATTTTGTCTGTATTTCCCTGACCATGATCCCTACTGTTCTTCATTAGAGTTTACTGTGAGAGGCTTCATACTCCAGCTCGCCTTTATACCTTTTCCAGGGTTAGTGTGGGATGGCGGGGGGAGACTGAGATGGCGGGAGGAGGGGATCCGGGACCCGGGCTGTCATTTCCATACTATTATTATGTTACATATCTGTCTGAAATCAAGTATCACCTCATTTCACTCTCCAGGTGTTGTTCCCTGAGGGGTCTTGCCTCCTCCTTCACCTCATGCCATAACACCCATCTAAACCACATTTACTGCTTACAGGTTTTGAAACCATCATTCGGAGTTTCTGCTGAGCTCCCCCCCGGTCCCGTCCTCTCCCCTTGCCTAGCTACCGCTATTTTCTCTTTTTAGACACGAGGTGCTACTTGATTCTTAGAATGTTGTGGAGTCCTGCAGGAGCGGGGTGGGAGATGGATGGTTTGAGTTTTTGAGAGGGAGCCGAGAAGAGAAGAGTTAGGACAAATGAGAGATACCTTAGGGTTCCAAAAAGAAATGGTGTACTATATCTCATTTTTCCCAATTGTTTCCTTTGATGGTTGCTTTTTTTTTAATGGTTGCCCTGCTGTTTCTGTGATGTTGCAATGTTTTTGCCCTAAACAGATTTTGATACGATTTGCTTTTCATCTTAATGATATGCAGGTTTTCCATCTGGCTTTCACTGATGTTTTATTTTCAGCATGGGCTCGCACACTGGCCCTACCACGGCAAACCTACGATACCACAACTCTGCCCATAACTTTAGCATCATGCTACGACTGCATTCCACTTAGAAGTGCATTTTCTTATTTCCCTACATACAATGCTTCCACCACTATACGCCTTAATGATATATATTCAGTCTCCTTGCCCTCATGACATTTATTAAATTTTCCTTCTGATATCCCTAAGTTTGCTGCTGCATCTTACCTCACCCATTATGTCAGACGATGGCGGTTATGCCCCCATCTATATCTTCATTCAAACGAATTGTGCTCACCCTCCCTCCCTGATTCTTGCATTTTTTAAGGTCCATGGCCCGGCGGACTTTTTCATTTTGGATCTAAGTCCACCGCGTTTCCCACACAGCGAGCTTTAAGAGCTCTCACTGAACTTTTTCCAGCCGTCTTTACTCCCTTGTCCTCTTCCTCTCATCTCCTTTCATTCCTTGTTCCTCTTTCTGCTATTATCTCTCTCTCTCTCTTTTCTCCCCTCATTTCCCTCTTTCTTTTCATTTCTTTTCTTTTCCTTCCCCTCTCCCCCCATTCTTCTTCCCCCCCCTTTTTTTTTTCATTTTGGATCTAAGTCCACCGCGTTTCCCACACAGCGAGCTTTAAGAGCTCTCACTGAACTTTTTCCAGCCGTCTTTACTCCCTTGTCCTCTTCCTCTCATCTCCTTTCATTCCTTGTTCCTCTTTCTGCTATTATCTCTCTCTCTCTTTTCTCCCCTCATTTCCCTCTTCCTTTTCATTTCTTTTCTTTTCCTTCCCCTCCCCTCTCCCCCCATTCTTCTCCCCCCCCTCTTTTTTTTTTTCTTTCCTCTCTTTTCTCTCTTCCCCATACCCCCTTTACTATCCCTTTAGGTTCCCTTTACTCTCCCAGACATGCCTTCTCTCAACTCCCTGTCAGGACATCTTTCGCTGAAAGTTCTGTCTATTAATGTGAAGGGTCTGAATACCCCTGAAAAGCGCTCTCTCCTGCTTTCGCACCTTTTTAAACAGAGAGCGGATATTGTCTTTCTTCAGGAAACACACTTCCATCACGATGCCATACCCAAGCTTACTAACTCCCGTTTTCCGACAGTTAATCATGCTCTTAACCCTCATGGTAAATCTAAAGGCATTTCCATATTGATTGCAAAGCACCTCCCTCTGGTTATCTCGGAGTCACTTCTGGATCCGGATGATAGATTCCTGTTTCTAAAAGGTAATTTTGCCAATAGGCCCATCACTTTAGCAAATCTTTACGCACCCAACACTAGACAGGTATCCTTTTTCCTCTCCATTACCTCTTCAGTCTCCTCCTTCCAGACGGGTATCCTAATCTTGGGAGGTGATCTTAACGTTCCCCTATGCCCTTTACTGGACTCTTCCTCGGGAAGCTCTTTCTTGCCATATAAATCCATTAGACAGATTCACACTCAACTTCAAAATCTGCAACTTCACGACTCTTGGCGAGTCCTCCACCCAAATGTCAAAGACTATACATTTTTCTTCCCTCCACACAACAAATATTCCAGAATCGATTACCTCTTTATCATGCAAGCTGATCTCTCTTTTCTCCATGATTCTTCCATCGAACCGATGATCCTCTCTGATCATCACCCTATCACTATGACATTATGATTTCCGGAGAAACAATCCCGTTCTAAGATATGGCGTTTGGATGCCTCTCTTGTTTCTGACTTGGCCAATGAAGCAGAGGTTAGCTACCAATTAACGGACTACTTTTTGAACAATCAAACTCCAGATACCTCTTCGTTAACTCAATGGGAGGCACATAAATGCATCATTTGAGGAGTCCTAATAGCTTTGGCCACAAAACGTAAAAAAGAGACAGACTCGCTTACAACAACTCTTCGATCGCATTAAATTCCTGGAAAAGGTGCACATACATAATCAGGCCGCCTCGACTTTATCTAATCTTACGGACACCCGCACACAGCTCTTAAATGAACTAGGCAAGGCAGCTAAGTGCAGATTCATTTTGTCGCAAAAACTTTTTTATGAGTTTGCTAAGAAAAGCAGGAGATTCTTAGCCAGATCCCTCCAGACAAAAAAGTCGAGTTTAACAGTTTACAAGATTAGGGGCTCGGATGGCTCTTTGGCCACCTCAAATGCAGATATAGCATCTCACTTCGAGCAATACTACAAAACATTATACAATTTTCCTCCAGAACGTCGCCCTTCTGAGGCCAATAAGCCTAGAGACACCTTAATCCGTGACTTTCTTCACCTCTATAGTCCTTCCACTGAACCTGATGATACTGTTCAGGATATGGAACATAATATCACGGCGGAGGAACTCTCCTGAGCCGTTCAGCAAATGAAACCTGGTAAAAGCCCAGGCCCTGATGGTCTTTCTGTGGCATAATACAAGGAGTTTCTAGATATTTTGTGTGGACCCTTCCTCTCCGCCTTCAACACTTTCTCTTCACCCTCCACGCAACATTATCGCCTCCTGGAAGCTCATATCACTGTCATCCTCAAAGAAGGTAAAGATGTCACTTTGGTTACCAATTATAGACCCATCTCTCTTTTGAACGTAGACATTAAAATCTACGCAAAGATCCTAGCCAACCGTCTCCTTCCCTTGTTACCCTCTCTGATTGACCTTGACCAAGTGGGCTTCATCCCGGGAAGGGAAGCAAGGGATAACACCATCAAGGCTCTTAACCTTCTCCACCGACTTCACGATTCTCGCAGTCCAGGATTTATTCTCTCCCTAGATGTCGAGAAGGCTTTTGATAGGTTGTCCAGGGATTACTTAAAGGCATCCCTACAGGCGATTGGTTTAGGGGACACCATGCTCAATTTCATTATGGCACTGTATTCTGGTCCAACGGCTCAGGTCAGTGTGAATGGGCATCTATCTCATCCATTCCCTCTTGGGAATGGTACGCGCCAAGGTTGCCCCCTATCCCTGCTTCTTTTTGTGATATCACTAGAACCATTGTTACGCAAACTCCGCTTAAACCCAGATATCAGGGGTATTTCCGTGGCGAACAAGGAATACAATTTGCTGCCTACGCAGACAACATTCTTTTGTTTTTGACGGAGCCCCGGATCACCTTGCCCAACCTATTTAAGGATTTTTCCTTTTTTCAATATATCTCGAACCTCAAAACTAATCATTCCAAATCCTATGCCTTAAACATTACTCTTCCTCCAGACCTGGTTTCCTTTTGTCAGTCACAGTTCCCGTTTCAATGGGAAAGGGACTCCCTTACCTATCTGGGAATACAGCTTATGAGTAACCTCTCTGATCTTTATGTCAAAAACTTTCTTCCAACCCTTGGTGCCATCCGAGCAAACCTAACTAGGTGGCATCGCCTATGCTTCTCCTGGTTTGGTAGGGCTGCTATACTAAAAATGAATATCCTCCCATGCCTCCTCTATCTATTTCAAACCTTACCTATCCATTTACCACCCGCCTTTTTCGTTTCATGCAGAAGAATGTGCTCTCTTTTTCTCTGGAATCATAAACGGCCACGTATTTCCTTCTCCCAACTTGTGCTCCCCAAATCCAAAGGGGGGATTGGACTACCTGACTTGAAACATTACCATCGGGCCTGCCATCTTACTAGGATAATTGATTGGAATATTCACTTTACCACCAAAGCTTGGGTCCAGCTGGAACACTCTTGTTCCACTTCCCCCTTGGCATTGATCCCGTGGCTTCTGACCAAACACATTCCTCAAGACCTCCTCCTACATCCAATAATCGGTCCTTCCCTTAAAACCTTTCGCTTAGCATGTAAATTGGACTCCATTTCGGATGCCCCCAAGCCACTAACTTCTCTTCGTCTCAATCCGGACTTCCCTCCCGGTATGGATAAGTTCTTTCCATCAGCACATTGGCCACACAGTCAACTTTTGGTGAACCATTTTTTTCACAAAGGTCAGCTGAAGTCTTATTCTTCCCTGGCAAGTACTATGGGTGATCTCACCTTTCCCTTTTGGGCCTATCTTCAAATCAGACATTTTCTTCTCTCTCCTGCATATCGCCATAAATGGCTCTGCCCTCTCACCTCCTTTGAGCCACTCTGTTCAAAGGCTGAACCACGGAGGCATTTAGTATCATTTACCTATCTGCTTCTTCTTGGTGACAGAACCTATGATTCACTTCCCACCTGCAAAGCTTGGAAAAGAGACTTAAACATTGACTTTTCTTCCTCTGATTGGGACCAAATCTTTACCTTTTCTCATAAGTGCTCCTTGAATGTTTCGGCACAAGAAAACGGATACAAGTTGGCAACACGTTGGTACAATACACCTTCTAGAATCCATCATTTTAATCCATCCAGACCCAGTACTTGTTGGAGATGTGGGGCTCCTGTTAGATTTCTTCTTCATATCTGGTGGGACTGCCCTATGCTTCAGCCCTTTTGGCAGGAGGTACATCGGATTACTTCTTCGGTGTCTACTCTTGATATTGAGTTCTCTCCGGCCCAACTCCTCCTCCACCACACTCCGCTTCCCAAACGTCTATATTTCAAATCTCTGGCTATGCATATGCTTAACGTGGCTAAACTCTGCTTACCAGTTCTCTGGGGACCTGTTCACCCACCCAAAGTGCGAGATTGGTTCATACGCTTGAACAGAATTGTTGAAATGGAAGAGCTGATTGCTTCTTCTCTGGATAACCCTACAAAAGTTTCTCATACGTGGTCCTGTTGGATTCACTTTCGAACGACCCCTGAATATCGTTCTTTCATGGGCCTTGCTGATTGATTCTGAATCTCTCTGATACCCTGTAGTGTTTCTGGCGATATATCGGCTCTCTGTTTTTTCAGGGTTGTGATTGAGGTCGTTTGTCTCGATGTCCCGTACTGCTTGGAGCAAGCTACGCTTGGCACCCTGATATGCCTGCAACTGTCCCCAGCTCACTTCTCTGCCAGGGTTGCGCGTATCTCTCATGTCCTGGGAGCCTTGAGTAAAGGTGACTTACCTACCCTCCTACTCCTCCACACCTCCTCCCTGTCTGACCCTTCCCCAACCCCCCATCTCCCCCCCCTTTTTTTTTCTTTTCTTCTTCTCCTCTCTTCCCTTCTTTTTCATGCTTATCCTTAAATTCTTAATCCCCATTTCCCTGCTTTCTTACTCAGAGTTTAGCTTTCATTCTGCCCTTTCTATTTTGGTACACTTCTCTACTCATAGGAGCCCTACTCCCTATCTGCAATCCAGCTGCACATATGTTTTACTTTTACATATCTCCTTTCCGAACCCTTTACCCACCAGCCTGTAGTGGGTTACCTCAGTTTCATTAAAAGTACAAGGCCATTTCCTACAAGCCCTTGCACCCCCCCCTCCACACCTACTGTATAATTTCCAACGCATACCTTTGACTCCCTGGCCCTGCTCTTTGCTGCTGCTTGGTAACTGAGGTTATATATCATCGACCCTGCCAGTGCTGTGATTCCAATATGCTGAATAAGGGCTTGAGACAGATATGCCTTTAATGTTCGCATGTTCTCATTTTTCCCCTGTTTTCTTTTCCCTGGGATGACTTACGTCTGATTCTTTGTCTATGTATTGCTATGTATCTTTTTGTTTGCTGTATGTGTATTACCTCCTATTGTATTTCCGACTGATACCTTGTATTACCTGTACTTATTGTATGCTCTGAGTTTATTAATAAACTTTATGGGAAAAAAAAAAAAGAAACAATATGCTAACCTCTACTGTTAATACATTGTAAAAAAATAGGTAATTCCAACATTAGGAGGCACGCCTTTGGAAACCAGTTAATTAGAGTGAGTAACAGAGATCAGGAGATGATGGCACATCTGAAACTTCCCCCTCCGCTTCTCCTCCCCATTTTTTTCCTATCTGCTTTTCATCACCCCAATCTCCCCCTTCCTCATCCATCTAATTCATCCACCCCTTCAAGTGTAACTGTTTTTTGGTTATTCTCCCCCACCCACCATTTATAGCTATAGACTGCCCATTCCCTATTCCCTCAATAGCCATTTTTTACTCTTTTTAGCAGCTGCTTGACAGAGAAGGCGGGGCCTCGGAAGCGCATAGCGGCCTGCCCACCTGTCACGGATCTCTGTCAGCTGGCGGGAGTGAGAGGAGAGACGCCATTGACTTCCATCTCATAGCAGGTCTCTATCTATGCCTTGCAGGTGTTGTTGGCTTCCCCAGACCAGGGAGAGCTGTCATTGCATGCCACACCAACCACTGGAGCTGTATACAGATTGTTAATATGTAACGGAATCTTGAATAAAGTTTCAGTAAAGACAGATCTATATTGGTACCTTAGAAGTATCACTATTGCTGATCCGCACACTTATGGACTTTTACTAAGGCTATATTCCATCACCATCTTAAGTGCTGAATATGCTAGTATGACCTACAAGGCGTTGTACACAATTTTGTCTGCATTATGAAAACACTGGACACTACACTAAAGTATGCTTAATATACCTGCCTGTCCTTGAAGACAATCATTAATAACTGGAAGTTAAGCTTGAATAACACTAACATACATAGACAGCTATAGATCAACCACATTATGTGTATATAATGAATTATATAGAATGTAGTACTTTGATCTTTATGCAAGACTGTGAATGTAAGGTATCCATGTGTATTTAGTTTGGGTTAGTTCAGGTAGTTATCTGCTCTTGTATGACTGCTATTTTTTCAAGTTCATTATCCAAAAAAAAGAATTAAAAGATACATACATTTTCCTCTCCATCACTCACAATATGTTTAGGGGAAAAGCTATTCCTTAGTCTACTCGATCTGACCCTGATACTGCATAACCTCTGACCCAAAGGAAGGGGGACACACCGTCCATTATTCTGGCAAGTTAGGTTTTTTTATAATGTCATGGGACCTATTTCTACAGCTACCATTATAGATATCAGCAGAGTCTATTGACGGCAAACCTTTGTGTTACACACTAGATACACACTAGGACTTCAGACTTTGCTGTCTATAATTATATTACCTTATTTACTTTAAATGCATTTGTACATCTGTATTTGCATGTAAGTTGCTAGTGTTAGATAATATGGTGGAAAGATGTTGTCAGATCTTCCCATATGCCATCACTAGCCAAAGTTACAGGATATGTAGTTATGCTTGAATAGAATTAAAGAGAACCTATAGCCTTTTTATTTAATTCGTTAAGTATATATGAAAACAGACAGCTAAAATATATGAAAACAAACAATCTAATGATATGTGTTATTGTTTTAAGCATAGTTTGATAATAATGTGCATGGAGCAGTAAAACTTCCTAAAGTTCTTCCGTTATAAGCAGAGCTTTCTTCCTGCTAATCCTCTTATATGACTGAAAAGCTCTGTCTAATTGAAAACAATAGACTTTCTGAAGTCTCTAATGATGTGAAACACTCACAATGCACCTCCTTAGGATGTAATTGACACATAAAAGTTCAGAGCAGATTTTTTGATGGCAAGAAAAAGGTCTTTTTTACCAGAAATATAATGTTATTTGGTAGTAGTGGTTGGATCCACTTAAAGCTATAATAAAATACTTGCACAAGATGATAATTAAGCTTTGCAATTAAAGGGCGGCTCCTTCTTAGTTTTAGATTTTTTTCTTAATTTGATCAGTACAACAAGACTGGTTTATGGCCAGAAATGGTGAACTATAAAGCAGTAATCCAGATTTCTAATGCATATATATTACTTGAATGTGTAGAACCTTTCTAGAATAATCACAAAGAATAATCAGAGTTCTTGAAAGATAGAATGTGTCTAACAGGATCCATTTTTATGAGGAAAACATTTTTAAAACCATTTGTTTATGATAAAGCCTGCTGCAGAGGCTGAGGATATAGAGTCTGGGGTAGCACAGAAGACAAGGGGGAGATGTACGAGAAACATATTAAAAAAAAAGGCCTTAAACAGCAGTGGTCTGCCACAAGGATTGGCACTGGACCCCAGTTCCTTGAAATCTGTCTTAGTGTTAAGAGATGTAGTATTTTTTTAATTTTTTTGTTTTGCATTTTGTGATCTATTAGTGAGCAATGACCAGCTATGCTGTGTGCTTGCTAATATTACTAAGCATCAATTGTATTAATTGCTTGTTCACCTTGTTCTAGCAAGGCATGCTAAAGGTAACATTCTTCATGGTTAATGACAAACTCACCTACATTCCTCATAACCATATGATGAAATTTGACAAAACATGGGATCCATGGCTTATCTGTCCCCTAGCGGGGCTAGGCTGACCCTCTTCTACTTCAATTTCTCTCTTATTCTCTTTCTTTTCTTTTCTTCTATTCTTTTTTTTTTTTTCACTTCAGGAGGCTTCCCTAATAACATTAGCTATAATGGTGTGCTGCAGGCTGCAGAGGCCTAGAGGAAACAGGCTTCAGAGATCTCAGACATGGTGCTGAAGAAGGACTTCTGCATAAGGAATAAATACACAGGGACCCTCCCATGCTGTCCTGCCTTGAATCTCAAATCTGAGCTATGACACGAACATCAGATTTCAAGGAGGTATCCTAAAAACCAGTCATCAGTGTTCTGTTAATATAGCCCAGTAAAAGTGGAACCTAGGAAGACCAGAGACAGTTTTTTGAGAGAATACAAACAGGTAGCCTGTTTCCCCTTTTTGCTCCCTTCACATTTCATTACGCACATGTGCAGCAAACTTTCAAAATTCAAAGCAAAGTCACTGACACCCATCAGTCTAATGAACCTGAGGACAAGAACTTAACCTTGAAAGGAATGTGCCTGGGACATTTTTCACCAAGTAAATGGACCTGGGACATTCATAATGCACCTATTGGGTTGCTGAAAAGTGATGTTATTTATTAGTAATTAAGGGTATGGAACAGAAAGTAATGTTTCCATTTTTGCTGAAGACACAGAAATATGTTGAATTAGTTAAATTTAATAGGGTAGTGAATTAACACACACAAACAGATATATATATATATATAGTATATAGTAATTTCCAAAATATTGGCACCCCTGCATTTCTGTCAGATAATGCACCACTTCACCCAGAAAATTGTTGTCATTACAAATGTTTAGACATTCTCATGTTTATTCCTTTTGTTTGTATTGGTGGAAAAAGTGGAGAAACAAAAACCAAATCTGACACATTCCACACAAAACCCCAAACCTGGACTGGACAAAATTATATGCACCTTCTCAAAATTGTAAGAAATCATTGCATTCCAAGTTTGTGATGTTCCTTTAATTTGTAATTAAACTCTCCTGTATCAATTAACAGGTGCTGACAATGTAGAAATCACAGCGGCAACCAGTTAAAATGGTGAAAATTTTAAGAAACCTTTTTAATGTGAGTCTCTGTGTGCCACATGGAGCTTGGAGAACAGAAAGAGCAGCAAAGGATTGTCTGAGGATTTGAGAACAAAAATTGTGGAAAAGCATGGACAATCTCAAGGTTACAAGTCCATCTCCAGAGATCTTAATGTTCCTGTGTCCACTGTGCACAACATCAAGATGTTTACAGCCCATGGCACTGTAGCTAATCTCCCTGGATGTAGACAATAGAAAGAAATTGATCAAAGATCGCGATGAGGGATAGAATGGTGGCTAAAGAACCTTGATTAACTTCCCAACAAATTCAAGCTGATCTTCAGGCACAGGGTACAACTGTGTTGGCTCGCACTATACGTCACCATCTGAATGAAAAGGGACGCTATGGTAGGAGACCCAGAAGGACCCCACTGCTGACACAGAAACATAAAAAGCCAGATTGGATTTTTCCAAAACTTACCTGAGGAAGCCAAAATCCTTTTTGGCAGAATGTGCTGTAGACAGATAAAACAAAATTACATCTTTTTGGTAAAGCCCATCATTCTACTGTTTTCAGAAAAAGTAATGAGACCTTTAAAGAAAAAAATACAGTCCCCACAGTCAAACATGGTGGAGGTTCAGTGATGTTTTGGGGTTGCTTTGCTATTTTATGTACTGGATGTCTGGACCGTGTATATGGCATTAGGAAATCTGAAGACTACCAAAGAATTCTGGGGTGCAATGTAGAGCCCAGTGTCAAAAGATTGGGTCTCTGTCAGAGGTCATGGGTCTTACAGCAGGACAATGACCCAAAGCACATGTCAAAAAGCACCCAGAAATGGTTTCAGACCAATTGCTGGAGAGTACTGAACTGGCTAGCAATGAGTCCAGATCTCAATCCCATAGAGCACCTGTGGAGAGATCTCAAAACAGCAGTTGGGAAAAGGAACCCTTCCAATCTGAGAGACCTGGAGCAATTGGTGAAAGAAGAGTAGTCCAAACTCATTGATGGTTACAGGAAGCAATTGATTTCAGTTATGTTTTCCAAGGGGTGTGCTACCAGATATTAAATTGAGGGTGCCAATAATTTTGTCCAGTCCATTTTTGGAGTTTTGCGTGGAATGTGTCAGATTTATTTTTTTGTTTCTCCACTTTTTTGTGTCATACCAAAAAACAAAAGAAATAAACATGAGAATGCCTGAACATTTGTAATTACAACAATTTTCTGGGCGAAGTGGTGCATTATGTGACAGAAATGCAGGAGTACCAATATTTTTGGCCCTGACTGTGTATATAACAAAATGATAGCACTGGCAGTTAAGCTGCCAAAATGTAAAGTGAACCATTTAGAGATATTGTGACCAATCCCATGGCAATTGTCAAATAACCAGCTGCTGCAATGTTCAAGGATTTTCAGCAGACAGATTTTTAAGGCATTTAGCCCAATTATCAAATTTCTTAGAAAATGTTCACAATTAAAGATGAGCTCAGAATTTGGTCTGGATATAGGTTTGGACCAAACACTGGTTGTTCGGATGTTCATCCAAATGCCAAACATTTATGGTGTTTGGCAAGAAAAAACCAAGACAGCTTCCAACTGTCAAAGGTTGCTAAGGAAGCAGCAGGCTTGCACCTGTCATGTCCTTACAGCCTGTTGAAGTCACTCACCCTTTGACTTACATGACAAGGAAATCATACATAGCCATATTTGGGCAATAATATCACACTATCCCCACCCTTCCCTCATATACAGTCATGGTTGATGGTTACAGGAAGCTATTGATTTCAGTTATTTTTTCCAAGGAGTGTGCTATCAAATATTAAATTGAAGGTGTCAATAATTTTGTCCAGTCCATTTTTGGGGTTTGGCATGGAATGTGTCAGATTTTGCTTTTTGTTTCTCCACTTTTTTGTCTCATACCAATACAAACAAAAGACATAAACATGGGAATGCATAAACATTCCTATGTTTTACAAAAGGGGTGCATTATCTGACAGAAATGCAGGGGTGCCAATATTTTTGGCCATGACTGTAGCTGATGACAGCTCAGGGAGCTGTCTTTTGGCTCGTAGTAGAATCAGAATCAATCATGTGGGCTGGGTTGTCCATGTTTTTTTACTATGTACCCCTTACACATTTGTATAGATGGGGCTGGTGTCTGGGGAACATCTTATTGTTAAAGAGGGCTTCCAGATTCCAATAAGACCCCCCCCACCTGCAGACCTCCATAATTACCTGCCAGGTTTGTAAGGAGGAGGTCCTTGACCTCAACAACATGTTGTAGCATGTAGCCTGTATGGTTAAGGAAGGGGAGGTGCATGCCCCCCCCCTTTTCTTGGGTAGTCAGACTGCATGCATGGATTAAAGGTATGGGTTTTTAGGGGAACCTCACACTTTTTTTATTTTTTGCATGGAGATCCTCTTAAAATCCATACCAGACCCAAAGGATTTAGTATAGATTCCCCAGATGACCTCATGTAATCTATACTGAATGGTCTGGTATAGATTTCTTGGAGGTACGCTCTTAAACCCACTTTTTTTTTGCATTTTCTTTTTTCAATTTTTTATTAAATATTTTCTTTTTTTCTTTTTTTTCATAATTGTGTATTTATTAATTTTTCCAAAGTATACAAATATCATAACATAGATGATCAATAAGACCCTTCCCTCTAGGGTGCAGTATGTGCTCAAAGGTGGTTAAAGAAATAGGTATAGTGTAGTGTGTGTTACAAAAAAAGTTTTCTGTGTAAATAATTTTGATATTCTGAGATAGGAGCTAATTTAAGTTTTTGTAATGTAGTGAAAGAAATAAGAGAGACATTTTTATAAAAATCTGTTACTTGGGTCAATTTACTTTGCATCCACCACTGGACATTTTGTGGAAAGGAAAAAGCTGATTTAAATCTAGGATCTCCAAGGAAAGAAGCACCTGGGGGGAGGGGGGGGGGGGTGGTTGTTAGATGTCAAAGTCTAATATTTTTTGCATTTGTTCCATAATTTTAAAGAATGGGATACTATCATATTCCGAGTTGAAATAGATCTGATTGGAATAGAATTAGACCAAAGAAGTCCTGGAGGTAAAATGGTGATATAGAAGTGTTTTCAAATTTAAGCCATGTTTGAATTTGTTACATTTCATTGGGCTAATTGTGAAAGTTTGCAGGTAACATAATAAACCCAGAACTGTGGAAGTCCTAAACCATCAGTTTTGTGGGAGCGATACAAATATTTTTTAGAGTGTCTTGGTGGTTTATTATTCCATATAAATTTAATATTGATTGAAGTTTAGAAAGGTATGTTTTAGAGAGTGAAATAAGAAGATTTTCAAACAGATACAGCAGTTTGGGTAGTATTTTCACTTTTATAGCAGTAATTCTGCCCAGAAATGATATATGAAAAGAGGACCACAGTTTATGGGTTTGATGAGTTTTGTGGATCAATGGTGGATAGTTATGTGGAAATAAAATATGATAATTGGCAGAGAGAGAGATTCCTATATATGGTACTGTGGAAGACCAGGCAAATGGGAATTTTCTTTTAAGCATATCTAATTCCGAAAGGGGGTGATAAATTGGTGGTGCTAATTTGGATACATTCACTTTTAGGCCAGATAGTGTAGCAAATATAGTTAAAATTTCTAAAAGATCGGGATAAGAAATCAGGGGTTACGTAGAAACAATATAGCATCATCTGATGTGAATTGTGAATTGTTCCTTGGGTGTTGCATTATAGTTGTGGACAAAAAGATTTTATTTTGTGTGCCCCCAAGACACCTAATCATGACTGCAGACAAAATAATAGCTTCTTTGATTTGGAATGTTCCACCCTGGTCCTACTTTAATGTGTGAGGTGTGGTTACACCCAGTAACCCCCTGTGTCTTCCATTAAACATACTAAGTGTAAAAAGGCTTCGGTCATACTTCCCTTCTAACAAGGCATTGGAGGATACACCTGCAGATGTCTTGTGATCTCATTGCCTAATTCCCTTGCATTTGAGAGCAGCCTCAATTTCCAGCACAGCCAGTACCAAACTCATCAGCTACTTCTAAATAAATCAAATTTTTGATACAGCCTTGAGAAAGGGGAGCATTTCCTGGTCCCTAAAATGCTAAAATGCATTACTATTTGTTTATTATAAATGTATTTGACTTTTTGTATTTCACACTTTTGCAGTTTCTCTTTTGCCACCACTCAATTTTCTTCTTTAGTTAACCACACCTAAGGTTTCATTATTCTTCCTCGCAGGCTTGCCAATCTTCCGTAAAGTTCTCCATGACTAGGTCTCGGGGTCGGGGCAAAACATGTTGAAGCATGGCTTGGATGGATCGAGCTGCTTTTACCTGCTAACCACTCAGGCTGGGCAAGGTTTCTATTTCTTCAGCGTGCTTTGGGTCTGGACAAAACTTTCTCCAGCCTGCAACCTCACTAATCAGCGGCCTCCAATCCACTGGACCTTGTCAGCCTGAGTGGGGGAAATTAGGCATTTATCCTTCTTAGCAGGGTTGCCAGTCATCCGTAAATACACAGTTTGTAAAAATGTGTGATTTTAATAGCTGTCCATGAGTGACTGTTACAGACATACGGGGGAGAATTACTAAAACTGGAGTACTCAAAATCTGGTGCACCTCTGCACAGTAACCAATCATAGTCCAGGTTTTATTGTCAAAGCTTAGTTGAACAAGCTGAAGTTAGAAGTTTTTTGGCTACCATGAACAGCTGCACCAGATTCTGAGTGTTCCCGTTTTACTAAATCTACTCCCAAAATGTCTGTAAATCAGGGCCTTTTTAAGGCAGACTACTGGCATCTCGACCAATAGGGACTACGGCAAGTCAAGATTTTTTTTTTCATAGAAGCAGTGTGAATGCCAGCCGCAGAGTGAGCAGGCAGCTGCATTTGCCGATACTGCTCCTCCATTTCTTGGCTGCAGCCCTGAGACAGTCCTGGTGGTGTGATATCAACTATTCTCCATCACTCCACCTCTCCCTAGGAACCCATCACTAGTGGGGGCAGCAACTTGAATCCTGTGTTGACCTCGCAGACTGCACTCCACACTCTCCTCTGAGTGCTGGGGTTAACTGTAGCCTCTCTTCTGCAGCAGCAATTTCCATCTCTTACTGTCAAAGAGGGGGATTTTTTAAAGGATGGGTGGGGGCAATTTGAAGGAAAAGGGGGTGTCATTTTTGGTTGTAAAGTGGCCAGCACTCTGTACATACTTCATCATATCAAGGCCCTAGATGGTAACTTTGAATAATATTATCTAGCTCCGAATGACTTGGCTTGTTGTTGCGGTAGAGGGTTCATTTTAGGTTTTTATATGGGGGCGTAATATTCACATGTGTGTATGTTGAGGATGTTGTATGTTCACATATGTGTGG
Source organism: Staurois parvus (assembly GCF_062004578.1). Taxonomy (NCBI): domain Eukaryota; kingdom Metazoa; phylum Chordata; class Amphibia; order Anura; family Ranidae; genus Staurois; species Staurois parvus. Next base: position 5,679,715 of record NW_028317811.1, on the reverse strand, counting down.
GGTTTTTTTTATTAATAGAATTTCATTGTAATTTGCTTTGCAATGACAATAAAGTATTTATCTTATCTATCTTATCCATGAACTCTGCACTCTGCACATATTGCACTCCTGAAATATGTGCACTGCACATACTGCACTCCTGAACTCTGCAACCTGTACATATTGCACCTGTGAACTCTGTTCCCTGTGTATACCACACCCCTTAATTCTTCACTCTATACATATCGCACTCCTGAGCTCTGCACTCATTATGTAGTGCAACCCTGAACTCTGCACTCTGTAAATACTGCACCCCTGAACTCTCCACTCATTACATACCACACCCCTGAACTCTCCATTCTGTACATACCACACCTGAACTCTTCACCCTGTAAGTATCGCAGCCCTCAATTTTGGGGTTTGTACATATCACAACCCTGAAATCTGTTCTCTGTACATACCCTACTCCTGAACTCTGAGCACTGTACATACCACACCCCTGAACTCTGTGCTCTGTGCATACCACCTCTAAATTCTGCACTCTGTAAGTACCACACTGCGCTCTTCACATACATGCTCTCTGTATGTAGTGCAAACTATAGTCCTGAACCCTGTACTTTTTAGATAATGCACTCCTGAACCCTGCACTCTGTACATAGTGCACCCCTGAATTCTGCTGTCTGTACATACTGCACTCCTGAACTCTCCAATCAGTACACACCACAACACTAAAGTAGTCTCCATTCTGTAAATACCGCACCCCCAAACCCTTCACTCTGTACATACCACACCCTTGAACTCTGCTCCCTAAGTATTGCATCCCTGAATTTTGGATTTTGTACATATTGCACCCCTGAACTCTGCTCTCTGTACATATAGCACCTCTAAACTTTGCACTCTGTAAATACTGCACCTCTGAACTCAGCGCTCTGTACATACCCCACTCCTGAACTCTGAGCACTGTACATACTGCAACGCTGAACTCTGTGCTCTGTACATACCACACCCCTGAACTCTGCGCTCTGTACATGGCACCCCTAAGCTCTGCATTCTGTAAGTACTGCACCCCTGAACTCTCCACTCAGTACACACCCCTCCCTTAAGTAATCTCCATTCTGTACATACCACACCCCTGAACTCTTCACCCTGTAAGTATTGCACCCTGAATTTTGGATTTTGCATATATCACACCCCTGAACTCTGCGCTCTGTACATACAGCACCCCTGAACTCTGTACTCTGTACATACCCCACTCCTGAACTCTGAGCACTGGACGTACTGCAATCCTGAACTCTGTGCTCTGTACATATCACACCCCTGAACTCTGCACTCATTACATAGCACCCCTAAACTCTGCACTCTGTAAGTACCACAAACATGACCTTTGCACATACTGCACTCAACACATACATGCTCTCCATATGTAGTACACTCCTAAACCCTGTACTCTGTAGATAGCACACTCCTGTACCCTGCATTCTGTACATAAGCACCCCTGAATTCTGCACTCTGTATGTACTGCACTCCTGAACTCTCCACTCAGTACACACCACACCCCTGACATAGTCTCCATCCTATACATACTGCACCTCTGAACTCTGCACCCTATACATACCATACCCCTGAACTCTGCACTCTGTATATATCACACCCCTGAACTCTGCACTCTGTGTATAGCACCCTGAACTCTGCACATATATGATCTCTGTATGTCGTGCCCTCCTGAACCATGCATAGTGTACTTCTGAGCCCTGCACTCTGTACATAGCGCACCCCTGAATTCTGTGCTGTGTATGTACTGCACCTGAGAACCCTGCACTCTGTACATAGTGCCTCGCTTGTTAAAAGTAAACCAGGCAAATTACTTATTCTGGGTATTGTCAGTGTTTTAATATTTTGTTTGTGCTGTTAAAATATTGATTGTCTTTGTTTCTAATAGAAGGTCTGTCATTTTTCAGGTTATCATTGAAAAATGTGCTGTGTCAGTAAATTTTTCTTGTTTTGTCAGTAAAAAAAGTTGTGGGAGGTTGGCAACCCTGCTTTTTAGATGGATTTATGATCTTGGGTCACATATTGAGATTTCTGCATTTGATCATATGTGACGATGTGCAATGACGATGAAATGTGCTTTCTATGTAACATTAAAAGTCTATATAGACCCCTGATTCTTTATTGGTATCCAGCAAGGATTCCCTGATCTGCATCACGGCTGGCTGCTATAACATTTTGGCCCTGGAAGATTGTAGATATGAATGCCTTCAGGGTCAAGCAATGCAGAGAAAATCTTTGCCAAATTCTCACTGGATATTTACTAGTCTTACAAAAAGAACATAAATTGTGGGAGCTTAAAACTTTCCTATGCCAGTTATTTATTTTTTTCTTTTTTTGTCCTTGTCAGTATGCAAAAAAAATAAAATGTTTATTTAAACTGCAAAGCAGTGAAAATTTCATAACACCATAGAAAGTATAAAGTTTTCTTATAGAAAGTTATAATAATGCCAATCACATCGATTACTGTAATAAAGACAATAGGGGGAAAAATCAAATGACGATTCTCAAATTATGTTCACCATTTCCTTCTATTGCACATGTTTTTTGAGAAAATCAATCTTCTTACTAACTACTATTTATTTTTAGACATCTTAATGCCACTAAATACATTTCAAATAGATTTTTTATGTAATGGGTGTAGGAAGGAAAATCCTCTTCAAATTGACGACACTTATGTTATGTGTGGGTGACTTATGATGGATAATTTCACTGAATCTATATTGGAACATAATTCAATTTACTCAACTGTTACTGTAGAAACCACAAAGGTTTCCCTGGCTTTACTCCTGTTGAGTAATAAAACAAAGTGGATGAAATGACTAGACAATATTTTGTCTTAGAAAAACTATTCTTACTTTTAATATACTAGTATTAAATATAAATATATATATATCTATATCTATATATATAAAACCATATATAGAACTAGAAACCATACGGCAATAGAAAATGCGTATGACAGACATATACTCAACAAATCTTGAGAGCTGACAGGCAGGTAAGTAACTTTAATGTAGAAGACACAAACCATGTCTCTTCTGCATTAAAAATCCTGCCTCTTCACCCCTTTTTTATTTTAAGCCTAAAGTTCCACTTTAAGCATGTTAAAGTGTCCAAAGGGTGATTTATTCACAGTTTTTTCGAAATATCTGAAAGAAAGGTCCATTATCTTTTGACTATACAGGCTATTTACCATAACCAAATGGGAGGAAGATTTAGAGTAGAGTGTTTACACAGTTGAAATAAATAGGATATTGAAACCGTACATCTTTAATAAATACTTTTACTTCTATATGCTGCTGAAAAGGTGGTACTACACCCCAATGTACTTAAAATAAATCGTTTCAACGGGTATCTCTACTATGTTTAAGAATAGACAAGAATTGGGGACTCTTCATGATTGAAGTATATTGGAAACACATTTTTGAACTTTTAGATAAAATTGAATGTTTCGCCCTCGCTTTCAACATGTGGGTGGTTTTGTTTCATAAAACTAAATCCTCTATCTAAAAACAGATTACAAAATTACAAAAAAACTCACCTACTGAATGTGAAAAAAGTTTTATTTTAAAACAATGGAAATTGTCTATACTGCCCTAAGTGGGTGAATGAGGAAAGTAAAACAATAGTGCTGGACTCATAGGGATATCTCCCTGTTATTGCTATCTTAAAATATTGATGGTGATTTAAATGATCTGGTCCCAGGACAGGCAGCTTCTACACCCCAGAGGATCTCCATGGTCTCCTTGGCTTGTAGCGTAACAAAAATGAAAATAGCCAAACCACTGCTGTCAGGGGGACAATCTAAAAAGTATCTAATGCACTTTTGGGGTCAAGAGCTCCTCTGCCATCAGGTCTAGAAAAAACATACAGTAAAATCTTGCCATGATGTTGGCAAGGTTAGTGTGGACTGTTCAGTGACAGTGCAATCAGATTGTACAGTGTAAGGCTGGAGTTATACATATATACAGTAAGTTTTTTTTTATATATTTTACTCCTTTTTATATATTTATTCCCATTGGCTCCAAATTTTAATTAGAATGTATTGTTTTAATTTTAATTATTATTATTATTATGGTTTATTTTTACCCAGGTGATGAACTGCAATGGTATATTTTGTTATTTATGTTCTCACATTTGTCAGAGTTTTTTGTATATTGATTTTCTATTCAATGTTACCTGACATTATTTGCAATTCTTTCAGTACTATGGGCTATTGGGTATTTAATTTTTAAATGTGTCTGTGAGGATATTGTATTGATGTCGGATTTAAATGGAGATGTCCTTATGTTTTTTCCTAGCCCTGATAAAAGGGTAATTCTTGGACCCCCAAAACACGTTGGATACTTTTGGATTGTCCCTGACTTTTGTTGGAATAAAGTTGTCTCTAGACCTCTTAGCAGTAGTGAAGCTATAGGGGTAGATGGCTGTTTCCAAAATGTATTTTATGGCCTGTGTCACATAGGCTTCAGTGTGTATAAGAGCAGCGTGAACAGCAAGCTTCGACAAAGCATTTTCAGAGTAAGAGTTGTTGAAGCTTTTAAAGTACCATTCAGCTTCATTATTGAACCCAGATCCCTAATGGGAGTGCTGATTGGCACTTTAAATAAGCTGCTAGCGGGCTTCAGCAGACTCTCAACAAGTTTCGAGTAGTGCTGACGCCTGCTATTTATACATGGTACATGTATATGTTGTGTATATTCATTATACTGTATATATATACTGCTCAAAACAATTAAACAAACACTTTTAAATCAGAGGATAGCATTAAGTCAATCGAACTCCTGGGATATTGATCTGGTCAGTTAAGTGACAGAGGGATTTGTTAATCATTTTCAGCTGCTTTAGTGTTAATGAAATTAACAGCAGGTGCACTAGATGGGCAACAATGAGACGACTCCCAAAAGAGGAATGAATCTACAGGTGGAGGCTACTGACATTTTTTCCCTACTCATCTATTCTGACTGTTTTTCACTAGTTGCATTTGTCTAGGGTCAGTGTCACTGCTGGTAGCATGAGGCGATACCAGGACCCTACAGAGGTTACATAGGCAGTCCAACTCCTCCAGGGTGGCACATCAATACATACCATTGCCAGAAGGTTTGCTGTGTCTCTCAGCACTGTCTTAAGAGCATGGAGGAGATACTAGGAGACAGGCAGTTACTCTAGGAGAGCTGAACAGGACCATAGAAGGTCCTTAACCAATCAGCAGAACCTGTATCTGCAGGATGAGCACTGCCAGAGCCCTACAAAATGACCTCCAGCAGGCCAGTGGTGTGAATGCCTCTGACCAAGCAATAAGAAACAGACTTCATGAGGGTGGCCTGAGGGCCTGACATCCTCTAGTGGTCCCTGTGCTCAATGCCAAACACCATAGAGCTCGATTGGCATTTTCCATTGAACACCAGAATTGGCATGTCCACCACTGGTGCCCTGTGCTTTTCACAGATGAGAGCAGGTTCACCCTGAGCACATGACAGACGTTAAAGTGTCTGGAGAAGCCTTGGAGAACGTTATGCTGCCTGTAATATTCAGCATGACCATTCTGGTGGTGAGTTAGTGATGATCTGTGGAAGCATATCAATGGAGGGATGCATAGACCTCTACAGGCTAGAAAATGGCACCCTGACTGCCGTTAGGTATCAGGATGAAATCCTTGCACCCATCGTTAGACCCTACTCTGGTGCAGTGGGTCCTGTGTTCCTCCTGGTGCACGACAATGGCCGGCCTTATGTGGCAAGAGTATGAAGGCAGTTCCTGGAGGATGAAGCAATTGATACCATTGATTGACCCCCACACTCGCCTGACCAAAATCCAATAGAACACCTCTGGGATATCATGTTTCGGTCCATCCGACACCGCCAGGCTGCACCTAAGAAAGTCTGTCAGGGTCCTGGAAGACTGGGCATTTCCGCCAGTACCCTACATGGCCGCAGAAATACACGCATCAGGCCCAGTTTTGGCGCCAAATGGCCTTTATAAGGAGGCTCTTCACTTCCTCAAATTGTTGGATGATCTCTAGCTCCCCGTACCTTGTTCCTGGTTCCTGTTTCCTGTGTTATTGTGACCTGTGACTTCCTGATACCAACTCGGCTTGCTCTTGGACCTGTCTACTCTTTTTAACCCCTGATCTGACCTCGGCTTGGCTAACGGATACTCTGTCTCTCGCTCCTCGGTGTATGACCTCGGCTATCCCATCTGACTACATCTGCTCTGATTCCCACCTGGTACCTGACCTTAGCTTGAACCAGTTATCCAGTAATCCTCCATTCCCGGAAGGGCTTGCATACCTTGCACAGGCGCCATCTGTCTGCAGACCTCATCTCCGTGCATCAGCTGTACTCCTAGGTGGACCACCAACAAACACTCCTACAGGCGACCTGTGCCACTTTGGGCCTGACTCCCGCTGTCCCACTCTCAGGGGAGTCTGGAACTTAGCCACAAGGGAAGCCCTCTCTCCATTGGCCCCATTCACCAGGTACCTGATAATGTCCAAGAGGAAATACCTCAGGACCCCATCCGTCATCTCATTAGGGGAATGTTGTCAGGCATGCATACAAGCACGTGGGGGCCATACAAACTACTGAGTACCATTTTGAGTTGCTGCAATGAAATTTCAGTAAAATGGACTAGCCTGCTGCATAATTTTTTCACTTTGATTTTCGGGGTGTCTTTGAATTCAGTCCTCTGTAGGTTGATAATTGTCATTTTCATCAAATGATGAGGCATCCTTTATGTTCCTAACACATTACCCAGTCCATATAAGTATAGATATCCAGCATGATATTTTTCTCCATTGAGATCAAATGTGTTTCAAAGTGTACCTTTAATTTTTTTTGAGCAGTGTATATAGTACATGATATATCTATTTTGGATACCATTTACTGTGTTTGTCATTCTAGCTGCTTTTCTATTGGCATATATATAAGTTTAAAGTGTTACTAAACCCCGGACCCTACATTAACTATATCTGGTCTCCCACAGTACACAGAACATGGAAATGCAATTATTTTAGTAAATATAAACTGCTAAATATCCTTTCTCATCAGCAGTTAGAGCAGTCTTGTGGCTTCTATCAGTGTCCAGCCGAGCACTAGCTAAAGCTTGTAGGAGGAGTTTTCTTTCTGCTCTAGGAGGATGGAAATCCCCTGACCTCTGTCTGGACAGTGCTGATTGGCCCCGTGCTGATCAAATGCACTCTCCCAAGAAAAAAAAAAAAAAACCTTTCTAGCAATACACACCAAACTGAGCATGTGCATGTGGCTACAGGTTCAGTTTGTTTTATCAGGTGGACTTTTGAACAAGAGAAGGGGCATAGAAGTCAGGATCAAATGTTTTTTTACACAATGCAGAGGATTAACCCCTTTGCTTCCACAGTGGTTATAACAAGCATGCTTTACTGCATATACACTGATTTTACTGTTGTGGATTAAGTAACACTTTAAGTCCCCGGTCACACTGGGTGTGTCTTGGCATGTGATTTGCATGCCATATGACTTGTAAATCGCATGGCAAGTCACACTGTATTGTCCGCAATTACAGCAGTCTTGTGACTTCTATCTGTTTTCATGCAGAGCACTGGTTAAAGCTTGTAGGAGGAGCTTTATTTCTGCTCTAGTAGAATGCAAAACCCCTGACCTCTGTCAGGAGAGTGCTGATTGACCCTGTGCTCATCACATGCACTCTCCAAAGAAAATAACCTCTCTAGCAATACACACTAAACTGAATATGTGCAGTCTGTCCAATCAGGAGATAAGACGTGGACATTTGAACAAGAGGAGGAGCAGAGAAGTCAGGATCAAACTGCCTTTTTACACAATGCAGAGGATTAACCCCATAGGTTCCACAGTGAATATAACAAGCATGCTTTACTGCAGAGACAGACTGATTTTACTGTTATGAGTTTAGTAACACTTTAAGCTAGAAAAATATATATTGGATGGCAGCCCATGGACTTTATAAGCACATCACTAAATATCATAAAAAATATACAATCTTTGTTGTTAAATAGTTAAAAATTGATTAAAAGGTTAAAATCACATTGAAAATAAAACATATTAGCATCCTGCACCCATATGTCAGTTATGGTGGTGGCTCCACACTATAATAAAGGTACACACTGTACACACTGTACAGTAACTACTACAAGTATAATTATCTTGGGAATTTCCACCATTCAAATATACATCAGAAATAGGGGCTCTGCCAAGAAATCAAATTTGTCCCACTATGCCAAGCCCTTGGGGAAAGAGATATATTAATATATTCATTCAACAGCCATAATGAATCCTCTGGAAATGATATCAGGGTCACCAGAATTACATTGGTTTTATTTAGAAACTAACGAGCTTGGGGTCCATATGACAAACATCTATAGTTCAAGATTGCATGCCCAACTTCACTCCACCATGCACCTGTATAGCATCGGTAACAAACGGGTTCCCCCAGCTGAACCTACCATGCCAGATGCTTGAACCAGCTTTAAATTGACCTCATGACATAATAGGATATCAACTTAAGATTTGTTAATAAAAATTTGGTAACAAAATATGTTAGTCTGTTGTCTGTCAACACCAATAAACTCCAGGGTGTCTGCTATTTATTTAATATAATTTTTATTTACATCACAAAATGCCCTCCATCTAACAAATTCCAAATTGGCACACCTGGTATATAAAATAATGTACCCCATAAAAAGAGGTCCATTACTGTGTGGGTTGTCTACTACATTTTTATCAGCCTATATACCCTTTAGCACTGGGTGAGTATCCTCATCTGCAGTGATGAGCTTAATTGGACAATTTACCCATTCAACAATATATGAATAGTAAAAAGTATCCATGAACCTTTTTTTGTATGTATTTTTTTTTTTTAAATCCTTTATAACTTAATTTTTTAAGTTGTTAAAAAGTAATCCAGAAGTGGCTTGCCCTGTCTCAATGTAATTTTTTATAAATAGCCCCAGTTCTGTTTTTTGCAACTTCAAGGGATTTACTAAAGTACCAGAATGTGGAAATTCTATGCCTTGATTAGTTCATTTGCTTGCCAAATGATAGGAAACATTGTAAAAAGCTTCATTAAAATATTTCACTATAATACAGGAGAAACTGTATCGCAAACTCCACTGGGATACAAAACAGAGATTTACTTTATTTCTGAAGTAAATTGGTGCTTGATTTTTCAGTGGAATTTACAATACGGTTTCTTCCATATTAAAGTGTAATTTATTATCTGATAGTGGGTGAAAACACAGTTTGCTTGGGTAGGTAGCCAAATTTTTAATACATTATGTAACTCATTACAATATTTCCTATGAATCATATCCTGAACTCCACTATTAACCTATATATAATACAGATTTTTTTATAATACAGATTTTTTTATGTTCTTATACAACATAAGTAGAGAAATGCATTTCTTACAATAGGAAACACAGGGTATTCTAATAATTACTATCCTTTTTTTACTATTTACTAAGATTACTATCTTTTTTAGGTTTACCAGTCTAAAGGGCTACAGATTAAAAAAAGAGGAATGAGGATGGGAGGGCATACATTTAAGTATCCTTATCCATTCACTCAATGATGTCATAACAGATACTGCAACTGTCTTATTGCTTTAGGTTTCTGGATGTTATCTACCTGCCTAGTATACTATAATAAATTGTCTGAAGAATTGTTTTGCT